>NW_015175980.1:1093369-1109628 GCF_001447785.1 Gekko japonicus
AATTTGTGGAGCCCGGGGGGGGGGGGGGATCCCCTACATGTTCCCCCCCCCCGGAGAAAAACAGGAATTTTGGGGGAAATGAAAATATATGCAATATGTACTTTCCTATCAAACTTAAACTTCTTTTATGGATTGAAGAACATAAAATAGTTATAACAATATAAAATGTATCATTGGCGTATAAAATTGTGGAATTTAAAAATATAAATATCTGTATTTTCTATAAGAAAAATTCCAAGTATACCCAACATGTGATTAAAAAGAGTTGCAAATTGCTGCACCCTGTTGTGACCACAGCACATGTATCTAATATTTGCCACCTAAAAGGAGGAAAAATAAAAGTTGAAGGCAGAAGAAAAATTCTATACTAAAGACAAGAAAATGTACTATTTGGACAGAAACACTCTTAGAGATTCGCAACAGGTAGGACCATGGCAGCATGTTTAGAGATTAACTTCACGAAAACACTGAATGTTTTAATAATGTGTCCTCATTAAACATATTACAGCATATTGTTACTAAAATTATTACACTTTAAAAATGAAAATATTGTATATGACTACAGTACTGTTTCTTTTAGAATTCCCCCAAACTCCCCATTTTTCCATTGGAAAAATTGTAAAAATTCCTCAGACTTATTCAAGCAGTACATTTGGAATGAGTTAAATGCTTTACTAGACAAACATTTCCTCCCACGAAAAGAGAAAATATTCCATAGGAATTTCCATCCCCCCCCCCCCCGGTCCTAAAAATTTCCCAGTGTTTTCCACTGGAAAAATGGAAAAACGGACTCTAATCTGGGAGAACCGGGTTTGATTCCCCACTCCTCTGCTTGCACCTGGCTGGATGACCTTGGGCAAGCTATAGTTCTGGTACAGCTGTTTTTTTAAAAAGAGCAGTTTCTGTCAGACCTCTCTCAGCCCCACCTACCTCACAGGGTTTTCTGTTGTGGGGAGGGGAAGGGAAAGGAGTTTGTAAGCCGCTCTGAGACACCTCTGAGTAGTGAAGGGCGGGGTATAAATCCAATCTCCTCTTCTTCTTCTTTAATGCTATACATTTACAACATAACAAGATTTTGCCTTAAGAAGCTTTTTGCTCTTTCTGAAAGAGAAATCATCTTGTAGAAGTCTCCTTTCATTGTTCCCCGCACCACCAATTTCCCAGTTTTTCTGTTGGAAAAATTGAAAAAAAGGCCTCAGGAAGAAAGGTTTCCCCCCAAATATCTTCTGCATTTTTCTGACAACAATGCAGATATTAACAGCAAACAGATCACAGTCAGCAGGTGGTCTGGGCAAGTTTTTATCCGTCTAGTGGTTACAGTAATTTTATTTTTTAAATTCAATTTATATACGGCCCTTCCATTAGCCAGATGTGAGGATTTCCCCTCCATGATGCTTGAGGGCAGATTCAAAAGGATCCCCACTGAATATAGACTTTGTCGATGCGGCTCAGGAGAGATAGAAACTACTGAGCACATGATGCTCAGATGTAACTGGTATAACAAGATCCGTGACAAATATATTACTCCTCTTATAACAGATATGGTGGGACAATCAGGTGCTGACCAGTGTAACTGATTGTTAATTGATGGGAACCGGACAATTACTGAAACTGTGGCAAAATTTTGGGTAGCATGCTACTGCATCCGAAATACACGATCAAATATATAATAACAGTTGCCTAATAGTCTCTGTTTTATGTTCTTCTTTTACTTTATTATGCTCAACTGTATTTTTATAGTTTTATTTTACTGTCCCAAATTCAGTTATATGAAAGTTATGAATGTTATATTTAAGCATGTGTGCTCTATGGCTTGTTGCCGTAATAAATGCCTGACTCACTGACTACGGCCCTTCCTTGAGTTCACATCCAACTGACCACTTCCAGAGGCCCACTGCGAGAGGGTTTGGGCAAACGGGGGCACAGGCACTGCCCGCTGGCCACATTCAAGAAGACACGGAAGCTTCCTCTCTCTTCCCCAAAAGGGACTTGCCTGGGCAGAGGCCTTCTGTGATGACGCCGCGAGAACCGCGGCTCTCAAATTATTTGAAGTGGGACCCACTTATGTGTTTCGGGGCCCACTAGCAAAGGAATTCCCCATTACTTCCCCAAACCCCAACCTAAAATGCAAGGATCTCACATCACTCAACACTGAACAAGTTTATGTTTGTAATGAGAGAGCACTGCTAGACAACCAGCTGTATTTGATGACTGTTTTGCCCATTAAGCAGAAACAAACAGAAATTTGCTGTTCAGCTTCTTCTCCCAGCTCACCTTGTTTCTTCCTTCCCACTCCTGGCCTCACTAGGTGAGCCTGAGCCAGCGGTCTTCTTTCTCTCCACCCCCCCCCCACCTTACAGGGTTATTGTGAGGATAAAATGAAGAACGGGAGAAACACATAAAGCCACTCTGAGCTTTCTTGGAGAATGTGTGGGATAGAAATGCAGCAGCTTGATCTAAAATGTACTGAATGCAAATGTTACACAGCAGAAACAGCCAGCCTTACTTTCTTCATTGGCCCAGTCTGTCTCCTACCTACACCATTCCTTAACCAGAGGACAGAGGCCTCCTGGGACCACAAACACCCTGTGAAGGCGAGCCGGCCCTCCCGCTCAGGTCACAATAGCTCAGAACTCATGCTTGTACTCTTCCCAAAGCCCTCCCTTAAGTACAAAGCTCTTTGCAACTTCAAAAACAAGAGGATTGAATTCAACTTGTTCTGGATGACTCTGGCGCTACGTACATGCAGTTAGGAAGTCCTAGGCATCTAGTTAGCTTTCCTGTATCAGAGCATTTAATTTCTGGGAAAAGGTACAGCTCAACAACATTTCTGGTTCATTACGGATACAGTATGGTGTTGAGGATTTTGCTCCAAACGAAGATAAAGGGGTCTCTTATAAACAACTTACGGATAAATTAATGGATTTGGCTTATGGAGTTTGATGGGAGATTGGAATGGAGTGCACATGTGTGCAGGTTCCAAATTGGTCTCTTATTGGAATATGTCCCACTGCATGCCAAGGAAAGTCCAGACTGCACTTCTTCAGGCAGGAGGAACGGCCGCACCCCCAAGAGCCGGCTACACTAGTTGGCTCAATGAAAAAGACTGCCTGTCAAGACAACAATGAGGGCAAGGTCATACAGTCCTGTGTTGCCCGGAAGTCTGTGCAACATGAAAGTTAGCTCCTCTAACAGCACAACCGGCCCGAGACTGCAAGGTTTGGTCCAGGACTAAAGGGTAGCATAGCTGCAAGGGACCAAAGGCCAAGGGCCTCGGCCCTATAGGCCCCAATGAATGGTCCGGGGGTAGAGTGAGTGGTAGAGGAGTGGTTATAGCGTCAGACTAGGATATGCAGGACCCTGGTTCAAATCCCCACTCTGCCAGGGAAGCTTACTGGGTGGACCCTGGGCCACTCATGCACTCTCAGCGTAACCTGCCTCACAGGGTTGATGTAAAGAGAAAACGGAGGAGAGGAAACTGCTGTGCACCACCCTCAGCTCTTTAGAGGCAGTGCAGAAGGAAGTGTGAACTGAAACAGATTCAGTTCATCGTGAGATGGGCACACCCCGGAGAATAACCTGAGGAATGAAGTTTGTGTGCAATGTCTGAACACGGCAGTTGGGACGAGAGCAGCAAGAAAGATGGGAAAGGGGTGGACAGCAACAGACGAGCAGGCCGAAAGGGCCCTCCCTCCTCTGAAGCAAGAGAGACTCGGGGTCCAATGAGATACACCATTTACTCAAAAGGAAGAGGACCATGAATGTTAAGATGAGCATCCTTAAAAAATAGATGAATACAAAAAGGGTTTTTTGATTATTGTTGCACATACCAACAACTTGTACATGAATTTAATGTGACCTGCTTTTTTTTATTGATGGTGCACCTGGAGAAACAGCCTTCCTTTCTTGTAAATACAATATAGAGGAGCACACAGTGCCTAGATAAGGAATCTTAGAACCTGCCCTTTCATGGCCAACTCGGTGCTCTTTTATATAGCCTCCTGTCACAAAGGGCTTGAAAGTCCTCAATAAACAACAACACCAACAGAGATGCTATGTGCTCTCTCTCTTCCTTTTTCTATGTATCCCTCCAATATGCCTATGAAGATCCAGTTTTGGTAAAGAAAACTGGCTAGATCCAGGAAGGTTTTTTTAAAAAACCCATCATATTAAGACCTGTTACCCCAAACAGTAGGTAAGGAAACCCTGCGGGTTTTTTAGGGGGGTGGGGACTTTTTTTTTTACATCTTCAAACTGGGGCCCCATTATGACTTCTGAAAAATACTATTGGGGTACCACTACAAACACAAACACACATGCATTCTTAAATCAGGTCATCAGGAGGGAAAGCCAGACTGTACATGGAAGAGACCTGGCATATCAAAATGAAAGGGAGTAGACCAGTACCGTTTCAAGCACACCGCCATGGTATTGTGAGAAGTAGTGGAATTTTACTCCACGCAGCGCTTGGCCCCAGCACAGCCTTTCTGTAGGTCCGTTCCACTTAATGTCCTCATAAACAAAGACATTCGTAATGGTATATAGAGACATCTGTTGCTAATCCTGTTTTTAGTACTCAAGATTTTTTCTGTAGTCTGTTTCTATTTTTTTTAATAGGGTAACAAGCTGCTGAACACAACTCTACGGTTGCCAAGAATCACTAGAGCTTCACTGAGGAATAGAGGAGAAACAGGAACCAGTACCGAGAGAGGCAAGTAGATTGGAACTTCTTTTACAGCACAGCAGTAGCTGGTCTGCATTGTATGGAACACTGGAGTGCATTTGGCCACTGCAGGCTGGATCCAATGGGAAAGCTCGCAGAGAAGATCTTTCCCTGCTTTCCCCCGCTCCACGCAGCCCAGACTGGTTGTGAAATTCCTCTCCGAGGACTGGGAGAGTCTCCCAAACAAAAACTGTCTCCTTGGGCGGGTGATGCAGGTGAAGGCACCTCCTCCCACCCCCCTTCCCACCCCCAGGTGAAGGCACCTCCTCCCACCCCTCCTTCTGCTAGCATCAGCTGAGGAAGGAGGAGGAGGTGAATTTACCTGCCTGCCTTCTTATTGCTGAAGTGCCCCATCCTGGAATGCATTCAGTCTGTTCATGA
Source organism: Gekko japonicus (assembly GCF_001447785.1). Lineage (NCBI taxonomy): Eukaryota > Metazoa > Chordata > Lepidosauria > Squamata > Gekkonidae > Gekko > Gekko japonicus. The sequence continues at coordinate 1,098,474 of NW_015175980.1, forward strand.
GGCTATCCCGACCATCAGAACGTCAGGCTGCTGGGGCAGGGAGAGGTGCGGAAAGACCTGCCCTGTCAACTACTTTTGCAAGCTTTCCCACTGGATCCAACCCAGTAAAGGCACAAGGGCCCTGACCTAGATGGTCCAGACTAGCCCAGTTTCATCAGACCTCTGAAGCTAAGGAGGGTTGGCCCTGGTTAGCACGTGGATGGGAGGTCACTCAGGAAGTCCAGGGTTGCTACACAGAGGCAGGCAATGGCAGACCATCCTTGTTTGTTGCTGGCCTGGAAAACCCCACGAGGAGTCAACCATAAATTAGCTGCAACTTCACGGCACTTTCCTACACCACCGACCAAAGGCACAAGGAGTCAGCCTGATGTGAACCTCTCTGCTGAAGCGCAAGCCCTCGATTTTGCCCTTGAAGCTCTGTCCTTCTCCCTCGCATCTGGAGCCTGCTGCAGTCACATTCCTCTGGAGAAAAATTCTTGAGTGGCTTTGGAGAGAGTGGTATGCAAGGACAGGAGGGGTTGTGGCTCAGGGGCAGAGCCTCTGCTTTGCACGCAGAAGGTCCCAGGTTCAAGATCCCAGGGTCTCCAATTAAACAATCCCAGGCAGTAAATGCTGGGAGAGACCCTTCCTCTGCCTGAAACCCTGGAGAGCTCCTGCTGGTCACAGTACTTATTATTCATATTAAATAGTTGTTTTATTTGAAATATTTATATCCCAGACTTCTATGCGAACGTACGCGAGGTAGCTCAACAGTTTCCGTCAGCAAAGGGAGGGAGCCGGTTCTCAATCTTCCGTTGTGTTGCTCTAATCCAACTTCTTTGTAGTATTTTGATTTGGTTGCTTCCCTCGAGCATCACGATAGAAAAGTGCGATATAAAAGCAAAAAGTACAGAAACCCCAACAACCTAAGCCCAACATTAGCATAAAAAGACCACATGTTGGATCCTGCCTAGATACCCGTGCATGTTTTTTTGGAGGGTGGTGGTGGTGGGGGAATACCAATTACCCCTTCTGCAGCATCTCCAAACATCTCCTGAAAGCCTGTTCTTGGGGGACCCCCTAAGAGACGTTTGTGAAGAGGGAGAGATCTCCAGCAGCAGGGGGGGAATCCCCCCCCCAAACACTCATAAGAAATCTAGGCGAGATCCACGTTCAACACTGAGCGTGTAACACACGTTTAAGGTTTGGGCTCAGTATAAGTGTAGCTTCCTACATTTGACCACAGCACCCCGCCCCCCCCGCCCCCGGCCAAAGGACAGCCTGCTTTGCTAGAAAATGCTCTGGAACACAAAAAGGGCAGGGATTCAATTATGAACCGAATGTGGCTGTGAAAACTGTAGCTGGGGAACGGTAGTGCAGGCATCCGCAGGTCAACCTGCATTCATTCTAACAAATGCTTTGGAAGGGGGAAAAATATATTTCAAGTGTCACTCGCCTTTAATTCAAGCCAATGGCTTGCCAGTCAGGCAAGGCGGGTACCCACAGCCACAAAGCGAGCAGCTACCTGCCAAGCGACACCCACAGCTCAGCAGCTAATACCCCGGTGAATCTTTAGCAGTCCCTGCCTGACTAAGGGGTGGAGCCAAGAGGGGCAAGCAAAGGTCTATCAGGGTGCCATCTCCATGCCAGATCCCCGGGTCAGCTGGAAGAGGCAGCCTCATGGGCAAGCCATCTGAGGCACTTGAGGCCCTGATATACAACTTGAAGCCACATCTTTCACCAAACCCTGTTTTCCCCCCAAATACCTTCTTTGAGGAATGGGGCTATACAACCCTGCTGGAAAATTAGAAAGGTGGGAGATTCCCAACCTCCTCTGGGATTGCACCAATGGAAAAAAGGCCAATCTCTTCCTAACCAAGACACAAAAATGTAAGTTCCTAGTCCTTGTGAAGAAGACTAAGAGATTGGATTTATACCCCGCCCTTCACTACCCGAAGGAGTCTCAGAGCGGCATACAATCCCTTTCCCTTCCACTCCCCACAACAGACACTTTGTGAGGTAGGTGGGGCTGAGAGAGATCTGAGAGAACTGCTCTTGAGAGAACTGCTCTGAAAGAACTTATGACTCACCCAAGGGCACACCAGCAGCTGCATGTGGAGAAGTAGGGAATCAAATCTGGTTCTCCCAGATTAGAGTCTGTGCTCTTAACCCCGACATCAAACTGGCTCTGCGGGGGCAGGACAAAGGGGAAAATCAGGACTACCCTACTTCTCCACAAGGTTCCACGTGTGCGATGCCTATTGATTTCCCAGAAGGCTCAGTGGCCCCGCTAGCACTATGCATGCGGTAGTGACTCATCCTACCCCATCTGTACATCATTTTCACAGCTACAGTCTTCCCTGAAGGCAGCAGAGTCTTCTGATATTTCCACTATTGTTGTCGGCAGCAGGAGTGTGATGGGAAATCCACAGATATTCTTTGAACAGATATTCTTCAGCTGGAAGTTGGAAAGGGGGCTTTGTCACACTTCCAGGAACGTTCAAATCTGAGAGTCAGGGACCAACCGTGCATGCCTAACATTTCTTGTTCTTGACTCTTGGGACGGGGGGAATGTGTGCCCCAGGAGGAGGGTTGTGGGGGACATGTTTGGGGCAACTGAAAACCCAAATGGTTCCACCATGGACAGTGTGAGTGCAGCCATGAAATTATCTTCCTCCGATTCATTAACTTAGACACCCAAAAACTCTTGTGTCCTGTAGAAAACACAATGTGATAACGTTTCTTTGTTATATGGGAGATTTGTGGTAAAATAGGTTCTATTCTATTATCTTCCTCCGATTCATTTTAACTTAGACACCCAAAAACTCTTGTGTCCTGTAGAAAACACAAGGTGATAACGTTTCTTTGTTATATGGGAGATTTGTGGTAAAATAGGTTCTATTTTTAAACTTAAAATGCAGCTTAAAAAACTTTAAAAGTCAGAATTATAGGCCTTGGTTTGGGCAGGTGGGAAATTTTCTTCTGCAGGACACTGTGTCCCAGCATGGGTTGGGTGAAGATGCAGCAACCAAGAACTGTTGACACGTTAGAAGCAAACTACTGCGGTTGCCAATAAATTCCCTCAGCAACATATGGATGGGATTATCTTCTCTTATTAGTTCATTCAGGGTTTGGCATTCAAAGTTCACAATCATTACGGAGTTTTTCATCAGTTGAATCAGACCACCGTTCTTTAATGCCCCCATTTGGAATGAAGACCACCACCCCACTCCCAAGTACATGCTTAAAACAGATAGTCTTGTCACAGATGCTTCAGCACAGGAGGGTAACTCCTACCCATAGCAGAAGACGAGAACTGAGCTCTTGGTGCTTTACTACCAGGCTGACAAAAAGGAAGCAATAAAACCAGGCCGACCAACTTGAGCTGCTCCTCCAATACCCATTAGAGGAAAAAGTAGGTCAGGCTTTCACGCAGGACCCCACTGCTCTCTGTACTTTGCCGGGGGGGGGGGGGAATAACCCCCAAACCTGCAAGTGGAGATGTATACAATCCTATTCATGAGCGAACACGGACTGCAAGGAAACAAGAGTAAAAATGCTTTTAATAAGGCAAAAGAAGTTACTGACAAATAGCATTTTGCTGATTTGCAGCAAGAAGAACACATATCCACTGTCGCTTTGACGAAGGGCCCCTTTCTTTCAAGCATCTCTTGATAGTGGCGACAAACAGAACTGTGGGAACTTCTTTTCTCTTTTGAGATTCTGAAGGATCTATGGATGGGTCAGGGGCAGAAAGAGAGAGCAAAGTGGTCCTGTACCCTCACCACTGATGTCCCACAACAAACGCATTGATTCTACGAGGGAGGCATGAGCTCCAGCCACGGTTCTCGGGAACAGTTTGAAGCTCATAAGATTCTAAATGGAGCGACATAATTTACAGCAAGACCGGAGAGCACTTCCAGTTCTTTGGGAAAGGTCTGAGCAAACATGCCGGTGGTGGCAAACGTTCTGCTGCAGCCAAGATCGGGGTTCCCCAACGTGGCGCCCCTGGGCACCATGGCACCCACCGGTACGTCTCCTGGCACCTGCTGAGCTTTTCAGAAAGTGAGCACGGCGGTTGTACAGCAAGGCTTGCTAATGGCTGCCTTCATTCAAATGAAAGGGTGGTTGATGGATGCAACTGCAGCAGCCGCCACTGGAGGATCAAGACCAGTCAGCATTTAGGCTTCCAGCTCCGTTCCTCCTTCAGGGTTTCCTTCTGTTTATTTCCCCTTCCCCGGCACTCCCCTAGGCTGGCCCTCACTTCTTTTTATCCCCTTTCTGTAGTCTTTTTGCCAAGGGAAGAAGGAATTACCGTGTTTGGCGTTGCCTGCCGTGGCAGCCACTTCCTGCGTCAATTTGGTCCCGTAGGAACACAGGTGGCCCCCTGCTCAACAGGACTGAATTAACATACTGAGGCAGCCATTTTGGCGTTGGGGCTCACACCACTCCCTCTCTGGATGTCAACGTTGAGCCACAGGCTCAAAAAGGTTGAGGACCCCAGCTAAGACCACGGACTTGATTGGATCGCATTGTACCAAGCCAACCACTGAAGACTGTGCACGCCTGCCAGTCACTTTGGTTGGAGACAGGAGCCGTTGTTTCCTAGACTCATGCCTGTACGAACTGAGCCCACTTCCCAAGGACCTGGGGGGGGGCATACCAAGAACTTGCTCATCTTCCTCATTATCACTTTTAGTCTTGCTGAAACCCTTCTGGCCCCTGCGAGTTCCCCCAAATTTTACCACAGCGGAGCCTTGCCAGTCTGCCGCGTACGCAATCTACCCACTGAGCCACGGTCTCAACCTCACACCTCTAGGTCGCTGTAGTCCTCCATCGCTGGGGCCCTCCTCAACCAGAAGGACCTCTCAAGCAAGAGAGTCCCGTGTAGAAGTTCCAAGCCATGTTGCTGGCCTGGCCACTGAGTGACAGATCACCAGACTTTAATCCCAACTTGGGAGGGGAAGAAAACCCAGGACTCTCAATTTCTTATCAGTTTCAACTAGCTGTGTCAAATTTAGATCTGCCCTCTCCTTCCTGTCCATTTTCTCCTCATCTTGCTCCAGAACGTGGTTGTGGCACTTGCCAGGATTCAAGGCACCTGAACGCAAGCCTTAGCCAAGTTTGGTCGTGAGCCACCAGTGCTGTCAAACAACCCCAGTGAGGCCAATTGCCATCTTTAGGACAGCCAAACTATGCCAAATCTTCCTACTTGTTGCTGTTCAGCAGTAATCGCTCATCAGTCTCTTGTTATTAAAAATCATGCTGCAATAGGAAGAGGTGCAGAAACAGAGCCAGATGTCTTGCAATTAAAAGCAGAATGAGTGTGCTGATAAAATCTGCTAAGAGTCCGACACCCGTGCTCTGCCGCTCTTCCTTGCAAATCAAACACAAGTCTACAGTTGGTTTAACACATAACAAAGCACAGCCCACTTTTTGCTCAAACCTCGAGGGCTTCGACAAAGACTGGGCCAAAAGGAGGAAGCCAGTTTACCCCTAAACAATTGCCAAGCCCACCCAGCTTCCCACGTCACCAGCTCTCAAGCAGGAAGGCACCACAGCGGCCGTGACTGCAAGGGAAGCCATAGTGTGCTATATAAAGCATGCCAAGGTCAATTTCATTATAAGTTCCACAATCGCTCTGGTGCATCACCGTCCAGAGAGGTTGCACTGCTGTTCGCTGCAGTGCCTCTCAGCAGTGTATCACAGAGCATCTTTGGAGGCACGGCGAAGGGCACTTCGCTTCACTTCTGAAGGATGGAGCAAAATTAAGTTTTCCCACCAAGTATTACCCTGACCTAATTAGCAGACATCTGTACCACATTTTTCATCCCGCCCGTCTTCTTTTGGCAACCTAGCCTTTGGAGACAAAGGAACGGATGCCTTCAATATAATGTCTTCTGTTTATTGCTCCCATTTATTCAGCAATTCCTCCTAAATGCTCAAAACAAATTTGATTAGAGCCACGATTTGTGAATAGAGAGTCAGAAGCCGCCTGATGGGTTGCAGGAATTTTTAAAGTGGGTCACCAAAAGGCAAGCAGGATATAAAGGGGGAAAAGATGCTAGATGGCTATAGGACACCAGGCCCAGACAGGCACTGGCAAAAGTCTGGTGAGCAGTGTTCCCTCTAAACTGAGTTAGTGTGAGCTAGCTCACAGTTTTTTAGCCTCCGGCTAACACATTTTTGTCTTAGCTCAGGAAGGATGGCTCCAGAGCAAACTAATGTATGTAGTAGGCAAATCGCTCACTCACAACTTTAATGCCAGTAGCTCACAAAGTAGAATTTTTGCTCACAAGACTCCACAGCTTAGAGGGAACGTTGCTGGTGACACCCTGGCTATTAAGGTTTTCTGTTTTCTTTAAAAAAAGGGGGGGGGGCTGAGAAAAATCATTGCCTGAGGCCTCAGAAATGATGGTCACAGTCACAGAACAGACCGCAAAAAGAAGAAACTGTGAGGTAACTGCGCTAGAAAATAATTCAATAAACAGGCATTATACAAGCACTTTGCCCTAGGAACAGTCTTTCAGAGAATTTCTTGCAACTAAGTTATGAGACATCGGTGAATAATAATGAAATTTTTGATACCTACTTGTTGAAATGACAGACCAAGAGTCACTGCTTTCATCCACTTTCGGAAGAAGAATAGTATCGAAATGATAGAACATTCTGGAGACCATCATCACACCATTTTCAACTGCCTTGTGCATTTATATGATTTTTGTACACATTTTTGTATATATTTTGTGATTGTTTATTGAAATATTTTCTAGCACAGTTACCTCACAGTTTCTTCTTTTTGTGGTCTGAGGCCTCAGAAAGCCATGCCAAGGCAGAGGACACAACAGTGGTCTGGATGGAGCAAAGTTCAGAGGTTATGGTAAACCACAGTTAGCTGCCATGGAGATGACCCTACAGGGTGCCCAGGCTTACAGACTCCCTCCTCACATGCAGCCCGGAGAGACTTCCACTTTCCAGGCAAACCACACTTTGTCAGTACACACAAAATCACAAACTCTGGTTTTCACTCAGCCCTACAAGTCAAGCTTCCAAACTGTGGTTTAATCTTGGTTTGAAGAGGAAAGTGCAAACCAGAGGTTGTCAGTTTGTTTGTAATGCCAGATACCTTTCATTAGATCATTGGGGAGACGGGGGTGACGAGGATCCAAGCACAAGGGTCTCTGGGCATGTTCACATAACAGCAAACCAGGGCCGATTCTTTCTTCTGAACTCTGCAGGTGCTTCACAGGTTCCCAAACCCGGCTGTTTTAATGTCCATTAAGTAACGTGTTGATGCCAAACTATCTTGAGATACAGCTTCTGTCACTGGTTCCCTATTACATCGATGTACCAGGCAGGAAAAAAAATCTACAGTTCCTGCAAGTGGAGCCACCCTTAGCAAGCCACCACTTTTTAATCTGTAAATAGCAAATTGCCCTGACCTGGATAGCCAGGCTAGCCTCATGTCACCAGATCTCGGAGGCTAAGCAGGATCGACCCTGGATAGTTTTTGGAGGGGAAACCTCCAAGGAATACCAGGGTCATGACACGGAGGCAGGCAATGGCAGAATACCTCTGAACGTCTCGACTTGCCCTGAAAACCTTACGGGGGGGGGGGGTCGCCATAAGTCAGCTGTGACCTGACAGCACTTTCCACCAAATAGCAAATCACCTGCAGACAGCAACTATTAGCTTCCATCTGAGGCAAGAAGCTGGACAAAATACTTCCAGACTCAATTTTTTATTATTATTAATAGCTTGATAGGCTACCTGCGGGCCCACAAGGAAAATGCTTAGGAAACGCTAAAAGATGCCGGCACATGGAAGCTGACTAGATTGGCAGCTAAAAAAAAAAAAAACTCATTAAAATTTCAGACCTTGTTACTGTCACAGTAGAGCAGCTTATAGGGCTATTTAAATGGGGGGGGGGAATAAGAACAAGGTCATTCGTGAGAAGTGCTACATTCCACTGGTGTGCAATCAATGGAGTTGACTATTTAGCAGTGAAGGCACACCAGTCAACAGCGTGACAAGACAGAATACCAATTACAAACAACACAGGCCCCATGCGAGAAGGGTGCATCCGCCTACGTGGCTGTGGGTGATTCCCGTTTTATGAGTCCCCCGTCCCCCCCAGAGGGATTTAGCAGTTAAGCCTCGATGTCTATGATAAGTTAACAGCGACAGTCATAATGCAGCCCCTTTTTGTATCGCGGACTGTCGACTGTGGAGGCTTGCAAGACAGCAGTTTGACTACTGCTTCGGAGGTACCTGGAGGGGCATCCACTTCAATGTCACCGCGACACCCAAGCAATCTTCTTGGCATGCAGAAGGAGTCTGTTCCCGGAATAAGAGGCAAGTCTCACGATATGTGAGAGTCATAAGTGATTAAGCCATACGTTCCAAACGTTAGAAACATTTCTTTTTAGTGTTCCCCTCACGAAAGAAATAAAAGTATCTGTGTTAGACCCGGATCACTGGAAAGTACTTCCTTGGGAGTGGGGCACACTGCTCGTCCACTCACAAGGGAGCGGGCACAGCTACATTTCAGTGTAAGGACAGGGGGGTGAAATCAATCAAATCCTGGTATGCGACCGGGGGTTCCACCAACCCAGGGTCAAGATTCTGCCCTCCTATTGGCAAAACACAAAATGACGTCACAGGTGGCATGTTCGGGGTTGTATGACCCACAGTACCACCCAAACACAGAATACAGGACTGAGAGTCTCAATTTTCATTTATTTTGTAAAAAGCAGGTCTCTCAATCAACGGCGGTGCCTGAAGTGGCTGGGTCACCCAAGTCAACACACGTGTGGTCTCCGCCAACCTCTCTCTTCCCCTAAGTATACAGAACTTCAGAAGTGGCCCCTCCGGAGTGACTCCCAGTAGCTAACAGAGAACACCCCCCCCCTGCACACACAACCCCCCCCCCCAGGATACACATAGGTTCTCCATGAAGGACTGAAGTGGTGCTTTGTGCCAGGGCTGGGCTTTTCCAGACGGCACCACCATTGCCTCTCTTTCTACCGCCTTCTCCCAAAGCCCAGGAAGGGCAAGAGAACATCTGCCTCTCCTGACACAAGTGCTCCCAGGAAGGGAGGGGAGTCCTCTCTGCTCTCCCACATGGCTTTCACAAGGCATGAAGTTGAGAATGAAGTCCTTTTTAAAAAAGGAGGACTTGGGGAAAAAGAATCAAGGGGGATGAGGAAGCAGAAGAGGAGTCATGTGAAACTTCCCAGCAGCGAGGACAGTTGGGTGCTGAAATGAGTTACCTACAGAGTTCCCTACCTCTGTAGGCAACTCATTCCAGCACCCAACTGACCTTGCTGCTAGGAAGTTTCGCATGACTCCTCTTCTGCCTCTGAGCCAAGGCTGGTGGGTTACCTGCCAGCGATGCTCTGAGTTGGGATTCCTTTCACTGAGCAAGAGGCTGGACTAGATGGCCTTTAAAGACACCCAACCTAGGATTCTACACATCCAGAGGTTCACGTGGTCTTGTGAACGGCCAAGGGGGCAGCTTGACTATAAATAGCACACAGGCAATTTCCCATCCGCTCAGGCAGAGACGGCTGTGCCAGAGGAACTATTTTTATGCTTCACATCGAGGTGGCCGGATGAAGGGCAGAGAAATCAGTCTAGAGGAAACCTACAGAGCAGTGTGAGAGTCCTTTGAGGTACAGAACATTTCGAGCTGCTTTGTACCGATTCAAACCACAGGTCTATCAAGGTCAACCTAGTCTATTCTATTCTAACTGGCAGCAGCTCTCCAAGGTCTCTGGTCGAGGTCTTTCACATCACTTGCTACCTGATCCTCTAACGTAGGGATGCCAGAGATTGAACCTGCAACCTCTTGCATGCTAAGCAGCTGCTCTACCATTGAGCCACAGTCTCCTCCCCAAATTCATCCCACTTCCACCCATAGCAGTAACCAGGGGTCATTTCTTGCAAGAGCACACAGGAGCAGAGCTCCGGCAGTAAAGAGCCCAGGGGGCGGGCACATGCAACAAGCCCTGCCCCCTGCTCCCAGCAGCCCTCAGTCAGAGCAAGAAGCAGCCAGGTAAGTTGCAGAGCTTCCCCACCCACCCCCATCCAAAACAGTCCAGTGGCACATTTAAGACCAAGTTTTATTTAAGTATAAGCTCTCCCTCCTCTGTGAGGACAGATCTGCGTATCCCCCCCCCCAATAGCTAGCAATCCAAAACAGTCCAGTGAAGCCCGAGCAGTGGGTGTTGCCTTCTGACACACTTCCGGTGATGTCAGGGTGTGTGGCATATGCAAATAAGTTATGCTAATGAGCTCCTGCACCCCTTTTCCTACAAAATGACCCCTGGTGGTAACTCTTCTTTGCCAGATACATCATGGAAAAATGTGTTCAGATACCATCAGAATCAGTGGTTTGGATCCCGCAGACCTGATCCACCAACAGTGGCACTGTCTCATGATGCAAAGAACCTTTCACCAACACAAAAGGTTCTTCGGCTTGCTAAACCAGGATAAGGCTCCTCAGACTGGAGAAAAGTGCTACTGCTAGCACAACGGATCAACAGAATCCAAGCCATTACTTTTCCATCAAGTGCAGTAGAAATCCTAGATTCCATAAGCACCCTGGTTGGTTCGTTCTGGTACTTCAGCAGCAACAGACTGCACAGCATGTTTTCTAAGAAGTCTTCTAGGTAGGTTTATTTTTAGAATGCTGAGAGGCCTTCGGCCAGAATGCTGTGAAATCTTCTTGAGGGTGGCGGCTTTTAAAAATCTTAAACTCTATACAATGCTATTTGAATGGTCTCGCACAGGGGTGTCTAACATACAGCACATGCAGGGCTGCAATCTGGCCCGAGAGCAGCTGACTCTGTGCTGCTTCCTGCTTCTAACATTACATCTTCTTCTGGCTAGTCTCTCCTATTTCCTGCTTCAGAGGAGAGAAAGAAAGCCTTCCCTTGATTGGCTGAGGGCTCCCCCCCCTCGTCTGGGCAGGGAGGGGGAGGGGAATGGCATCTCATGGGACTTCTAAGAAGACCAGCAACATTTTATTCCAGGTATAAGCTTTTGTGTGCAAGCAAACTTTTTCTTTGGGAGGGAAGGGGGAGCGAACCAGAGGGAGCGTGCCAGAAAAAGAGAGAGTCTTGTTCGTAAGACCAAAAAATGTTCTATTCCAGGGGTGTGTGTGTGTGTGTGT
>NW_015175980.1:1110671-1189789 GCF_001447785.1 Gekko japonicus
AAAGAGCCAGAGAGAGCATGCCAGAGAGATGGGGGGGGGGAGTCCCATGACACTTGAAAAGCTCCCCTGTTCCATTTCTAACAGATGGGGAGGGGGGACCCTAACAGCACAGCTTGCATTCCTTATTAGTGAAAGGGAGCAAGAGTACAGCAGCACATTAATGACCAGCAAAATTTGTGGCAGGGCATGGGCTTTCATGAATCACGGCTCACTTCTTCAGAGACAGCTGGAATGTGAGTCCATCTGTCCTTATATCTTGGAGAGTGAAGTGATTTCAGACGCCAAAAGACAATAGCAGCCATTGGTAATGAGAGAAGAAACTTAGGTCTCAATTCGTTCCATGAGTCTGGATTGTCTTGAGCTTCATGATCAGTTGCAATCCAGCAGTCACTCTTCCTAATCTCCCTTTGAAATTTCTTTGTAAGAGAACTGCTACTCTTAGGTCAGCAACTGAATGCCCTGGAAAGTTAAAATGTCCCCCCACTGGTTTTTTAATGTTGCGGTTTCTAATATTAGTAGAAAGAGTAAAACTCCAGTAGCACCTTTAAAGACTAACAAAATGGTGGTAGGCAATGTTCCCTCTAAGCTGTGGAGTCTTGTGAGCAAAAATTCTACTTTGTGAGCTGTTGGCATTAAAGTTGTGAGCGAGCGACTTGGCTACGGCATAAATTGGTTTGCTCTGGAGCCATCCTTCCTGAGCCAAGACGAAAATGTGTGAGCTGGAGACTAAAAAACTATGAGCTAGCTCACACTAACTCAGCTTAGAGGGAACACTGGTGGTAGAGTATATGCTTTTTTGAGAGTCACTGCTCACTTCTTCAGACTTATTTTCATTTATTCTTTGCATCCTCCTGGACTGAATCCTCCTGTACCAAATTGAGACCTAGGTTTCCTGACTCATTACCAATGCTGGTATCTCCATTCATCTGTATATCACACCTAATCCAATCACACCTGCTATTGCCATTCAGCATCTGAAATCATCTTTATAACATTTAAATCTCCAGTACCTTGTGTTACATTATATGGCATGCCTGGCCCGACAAAGTGACATTTATGTCAGATCTGGCCCTCGTAACAAACAAGTTCGACACCTCTGGTCTAGCACTTATCTCAGCATTTTTATTTTTTGCAGTTTGCAAAAACATCTGTTCTAGACTCAGTTGCCTGGTCGCTACAAATGTTTTGATCTACACAGGGTGGGGAGGTATACTTGGCTGACAGATACATTATCATTCATGCTTGGGGAGTCCCCAAGCAATGCAAAACCCTTGACCTTGGTTTCTGCTGGCCCCATTTCACTGCCCTGCTGACAGGCATTTGATAGATGACACAAAACCCAGAGAACTACTCTCCTTGGTGACGCCTTTGAGGGACAATGCAGAAACTAGTAGATCAATTATTAAGATAAAGGGCATTTTTCCTAATTGTAGCACTCCAAGCGTCACACCGTAAAGTTTTATGAACAACATCCTATAAAACAAAACAAATAATCCAAAATATATTGCTTACTCATTAGCAGCTATGACAGGACAATGTAACCGGCTAGCCAGCTCCAGGGAAAGCTCTCTGGAACAACAAAGGAGTCTATATAAATATATTCTTAAATTGGGCTTCCTGATGCAGAGAGTTCCAGAGAGTCATTACCACCAGAAATAAACAGCCCACCATATACTGTCAATAACATGGTCTTCGGTAAACTGGAAAGGACTCCTCTGTTTAAACTCAACTCCCTCTTCTACCGATTTTTCAAGGTAAATCAGCCAGAAACATGTATAAGTGGTTTTTTCACAGGAGCAACATCAATTGAGAAGTGCAAAGGTATATTGGCTGTATTACATTCTACCCCTTTCCCGGTCATTAATATCTTATTTTCCCCCTCTCTGATGGCCTTTGGCAATACAAGAGTCGTTCAGCCCAGAGAGCCTGGATTTGTGTGGGGTTCCATCAGCCCACTAGTTTTCTGGGCCCCGTGGCCAAACGGATCCAGGCTTTGACTTTTCAGGGGGGAGCATTTTAGACACCCCTTGCATAAAAGGGGCAGGATTTCAACCCATTCATGATGCATTTGTCTTTGCGATGAGTCTAATAAAAAACGTAGCGACTCCTCCGTATCAGAAGGGGGGAATGTATGTACACAGTCCACCTACCTACCAGTAGGCTGGTTCACACACAGTTATTCTCCTCCATGTGTGAGCAGCCTCAGCTAATCCAAAGTATGCAATTAAGCACAACAGCATAAGGCAAGAGCTGCATGTTCACCGAAACCCAGCAGGGATCTCCATTGAAGGCGGCAGGTGGGAAAACTGCTGCCAGGACCTCGGAAGCCGCTGCTGACTTGACTCACACACATGGTCCACACGTTACTTTCACTAACACATACATTAAAAAAAAAAAAAAGAGTTACACTCCGCCCCAGGCAGGGCTAAGGGCTTGTAACAGTTGTGAACCGTATGCACGCTCAGGGCCACTGACATTCAGGGCAGGTGTGCCAAACAGCCCTTGGTTACTGCCTGGGCTTGCATTCAATACCCAGAGTGTTCTCCTTTCTCAACAAAGCCTTTCTCTTGTACCAAGAGAGCCAGTGCCATTGCGTGCTTACTGTCAGATTCAGGAGCTCCCCTGTTCAACCCACCCACTGAGCCATGAAGCCTACCGGGTGACCCTTGGGCCAGCCCCTCTCTCTAGAACTAACCTACCATGGAATCACAGAGTTGAAAGGGACCTACAGGGTCATCTAGTCCAACCCCCTGCACAATGCAGGAAACTCACAAATACCTCCCCCCCACACACACACACAGTGACCCCTGCTCCATGCTCAAGAAGATGACCAAAAAACCTCCAGGGCTGCTGCTCTTTGGGGAACAGTCAAGATTAAAATGCCTATACATGATGGGTGACTAGAGTCCCCCTTTGCTTGCAGGAGCATTCCCTGGCTAGCGCTACTTTCCGCATGCCCTCAGTTGCTCTGCAAACAGCCCTATTGCTCAAGGCCACAAAATTTATCACACTGCTCTTAGCCCCTTCTCCAGTTGCTGGAAACGCATTCCCCGCCTGCCCAGAAACAAAGTGCATCTCCGGAAGCAACAGGCTGTTGGGTTCCCACACAGAGCAAACCAACACCACTTGTCACACTCCGGCAGGAAGAACTGTCCCTAAATTCAACTAATGGTTGATTTTTCCTTGGGGAAAACCATGCCGGCTTATTAAGGGCAGCAGTGCTGGCTCATGTGACCCTCACTGAATCGCCACCCTCATGAGCAAGCAAAGCAACAACAGTAGAAAAGAACTGCCGGAGACCCGGAAAAAAACAGCAAGAACTAACTGTTGCAGCATGACTAAAATGGATATACTTTAAAGAGGCAGTTACAGGAAGTTCTTAGATGCTGAACTTTAGGAAGAAAGGAATAGCTGGTTTGCCACTAGACCCAACAGCCCCTATGAGAGCACACAATAAAAGGGACACCCTTCCTGAATGAAAGAGGAAGTGTAATCCCATGCCCTGCAGTGAATGAATTAATATGCCTGTGCCCACACGTGCTCCGTTCCCCAGCGGCTGCCTCGTTGCCACCATCTTGGTTTGCTACTCCTCCATCCAAAGATCAGCAGAAGGCACCCAGGGCCTTTCATCGCTCCCATTCAATTGCCGTGGTGCCCATACCCCTTTGATGACTGGAGGGTCCATAAAGGTTTTGATCAATTCCTTTAGTCCCTTGTTGGAACACACATTCCACATGGGAAAAGATATGGAGGGAAAACCCACTAACACAGGTGGGGGAACAAACACTGGAAAAAACCAGACACTCTACACAGACATACATGAAACTGTTGAATACAGCACCAGACCCTTTGTCCAGAACACTGCCTATTCTGACTGGTAGCAGCTCTCCAGGGTCTCGGACAGAGGTCATTCACATTACCTACTGCCTGGTCTTTTATTCAAGAAGATGCTGGGGAATGAACCTGGAACCTTCTGTAGACAAAGCAGAGGTTCTTCCACTGAGTCATAGCCCCTCCCCATTGTACTGTACACAATTTAGGATATTAAGGATCTAACAGCGCCATGTTGGCTGCTTTTCGGAAGCAGAGACTGAAGAAAACTGGGGCCCTAGACAGAAAAATGGCAACAATACGTTTCAGAGATTAACTCTGAAGTTCAGTATCGACTCTCCAGCTTTGACCAGGCTAACAACATTGCCTCTTTTTGAGAAAATCACTTGGGGATCCACAGGACGGCCTCACAGCTCACAAAGCACAACCTCTGAGAAGGGATATACTGGATTGTAAACAAGGTTATTACTTTAAATGGAAATGTTTAAGAACAATCCCCACTATTCGGAGAAGAAAGATGTTTACTTTTTTAAAAAGTCAACCGTTCATGGAAATCAACTGTCCTGTGCAATTCTCAAGCACAATAAGTATCAGCATCACCAACAGATATGAAGTATTCACTGTCATAAAATTAAAGACTGTCAGAAAGGAATGAAATATTTCAACGGAGCCCAGTCTGTCTGGGCTATCTGGCAGACTCCAGAACATGTCCACACACTGAACTCAGCGACATTAATCAAAAGTCTATTCTCGGGTGATTGCACCCTCAGGCACTGCAATTTCAGTCCTTACTTCACACAGGCTCACCCACACACAAAACGGTTACCACTTCCAGTTGCATCACAAAAACAAAACAAAACACATCTGATATCCCAGCAGAATGCTTGGGCGGTTGCTCTTCATTTACAAAGCAAACAGTAATTCAGTTTAGAATTCATCGGGGGGGGGGGGGAATCAATTCCCTCAAGCAGCATCTCTCACCTACAAGGTACCTGGCCTTGATGTAATTAAAAAGGTAAAGGTTCCCTTGCTCGAAAGCCAGTCGAATCCGACTCTAGGGTAGCGGTGCTCATCTCCGTTTCAAAGCCGAAGAGCCAGCGCTGTCCGAAGATGTTTCCGTGGTCATGTGGCCGGCATGACTAAACACCAAGGCACACGGAACGCTGTTACCTTCCCACCGAAGTGGTCCCTATTTATCTACTTGCAATTTCTTGCTTTCGACCTGCTAGGTTGGCAGGAGCTGGAACTAGAGACGGGAGCTCACTCCGTCATGCGGCACACTCGGGTCTCGAACTGCTGAACTACCGACCTTCCACAGCCTGCAGTTCAGCGTCTTAACGGCAATAATTAGGTCCTTATTTCTTCAGTTCCTTATGCTGATACATGTCCAAATTTGTCCCAAGCATTCACTGACCAAGAGAGCTGACGCGATCACCTTCCCAACAAGAAACCAGTTAACACACACACATACACACCCAGTTTCAAGTACAGTGCGCAAATACTGTCATTTCTAAGTGATGCCCTTCCCACCACCCTTCACTCCCCTTCTGGGCACTGCACTGCTACTCCCCAAACGGCATTCTGAGAACTTGCAGAGAGGACTTTCTACGTCCTGCATCCTCGTGGCCATTTCACTCCTGCTTTTGTTTTCAGCTCAATATTTTCAGCTCTGCTGGCTCCTACCAACCGCTTGGAATGGCACTTTGCTGACAAATCAGGAATCCTTTCCTTACCTAGAGTGACCCTAGAATGCAAAAAAAAAAACCCCAAACCAACAATGCTTTCTCTTCTGCCACCTCTCTCATCTGCATGGGATGAGTGTAGTTGTGGCTCCCCCCCCCCAACATCACATAGCAAACCCCAACATGTATTCATATGGCTCACCCACACACAACTCTTCCTCTGTTTCATAGTTTATCTGAAATCTACTCACTTCAGCCAAGTTGGCCAAAACAAGACTGGTTCTGCTACTTGCCTGTAAAGCTCTGCCACAGTGGGACTTCACATTCATCTCTAAAACATGCACTTCCATGAGGCCAACGCTTCCATTAACATCCATCGCTAGAACATTATATTTCTCAATGCACACTGAGTGGTTTGTTTTTTTCTCTCTCCTGGCACTGCACACTTTCAAGAAGCTCCTAACCGCAAATTACCTGCAATCTAATGTGGCCCGTGGGGCTGTTTGGGGTATTTTTACCCTCCCTTCCAACAAAGAGTTCCAAGGCAAGCTTATGTGGCTCTCCCTCCCTCTTAGTTCATATCACAATAACCCCGTGAGGTAGGTTCTGCAAAGACTGTTGGGCCCAAGATCACCCAGTGACCATGAAACATTAAATATTTAAGCTATTAAACGATAAAGTCTCCTTTACTGTTGATATTTTGCCGTAAACATTTAAAAACTTTCCCGTGCTTGGCAAATTGTTAAAGGGTTAACTGCACGTTTCTGGATGGCCTCAACCTGGAGCAAATGTGTTGTCCAATGCTGGCCGTACCATTAATAAATTACACACCAGGCTGACACTGGAGCAGCAATAACATGGCAGTTTGTCTTAGTAAAAAAGACGCAGTAGTACTGTGGATAATTTCCAAGAACACGTAAATGGATACTGTGTAAAGACTACGATTCCTCAATCATTTACACAGGCACTTTATTAAAAGAAACGGACACCCTGCTCTGCTTTATCCTCCAGGGCAGCCTTGCGGGGTAGACGAGGCTTAGGGAGAGTGCCTGGCCCAAGGTCACCCGGTAAACCCCACGATTCTTCCCTTCCTTCGTTTCGTCCTCACACCAACCCTGCGAGGTAGACTAGGGCGGGAGTGAAAAAGCGAGTGGCCCAAGGTCACCCGTGGGGGACTGGGGACGTGTGCCCAGGTTTGCTAGACCTTACCCGGACTGCCCACCGCCGGAGCCGCTGCGCGAGGAAGGACCCAGCCGCGAGCAGAAAGGAAGAGGCGGCGGGGAAGCCTCGGGCCCCCGCCGAGCCGGACCAGCCCCTCCGGATTCGCTGGGGAAGGGGCTCCAGCGCCGGGTCTCGCTCCTCCTCAGGCTCCGCTCCCCGGAGCGCCTCTCCCTCCGGGCTCTGCACCCTCCTCCGCTGCCCCTCGCAGCCCGCCCGCCCGCCTCCCTCCCTGACTCACCCGCGGACTCGCCGGTGTTGATCCAGTCCGGGTTGGCCAGGCTGGCGATGGCGAAGATGTCTGCGGCCAGGAAGAGGCATCCTGAGATGATGGTCAGTTTGTCCATGTCCTCCGGCTCCGGCCTCGGCCCGGCGGCTTCCCACAGGCGGGGCCCGGGCCGGGGGGAAGCGCCTCACAGCTGTGGCTCCATGACTCGGCTCCCTCCGCCCGCCCCGCAGCGGCTCCTCGGCGCCCCTCCTCAGGCGGCCGCCACACAGGAGCGGGTCCCCCCCCCGCCCCAACTCGGGACGGCGCCGGAAGCAAAACCTGGGCCGAGGCTACCGCGACCCGGAAGCGAAGGCTCGAGCTCTCGTCCTCAGCTCCCCGCGCGCCTTGCCGTTCACACTTTGCCCCAGACGGGGCGGGGCTTCGGAGGAGGAGGCGACACCTGGGTGGGGCTTAGCTGGAAGCGGCCGGGAGGGAAAGATTTCGGAGGCGGAGCTTCCTCGGAAAGGGGGCGGGGACAGAAGGTTGAAACGCAGGGCTGCAGAGAAGGACTCCGGTGCGGGGGGAGGGGCCGAGGCCGAGGTGGGCGTGGCTTAGCTCTGGCCGTCGGAGGCGGGAAGCTGTTGCCTCGGTTGCCTTGGCAACAAGGCGCCGAGGGAACGCGCCTCTTTCGTGAGGGAAAGTAAATAAGAAGTTGCTTCTTCATCGTTGCTGGCTCATTTGGACGCAGCCCAGAGACACGCCGACTACCTCGGCGTGATCGAGGTCTGCATAATAAAACGCCCCCAGAGCAACAGAATAGAGGCTTTTCAAGATAATCACCGGCGGCGACTCCTGGCCGCACCGCAAACACCGGCTGCCAGACGTCTAAATCGGGACCTGAAGGAGCCTGACAAACCGAGCCGGTGCCAAGTCCGGCGAGTCAAAACCCACAGAGCTGTCAGGAGTCTAAAAATACACCCGACTCCGGCGACGCCCCTTCCTTTCAGTGGGCGTCCTGCAGGACACACAGCCTGGGGCACGCGCGCGCCTGGACGGCCTGCCCGGCGGTTATTTTGAGACCATTCTGCACGAATTGCAAAGCACACACGCACAGCCATCAACCAAACTGCAAAGAGCAGGGACAGGGCCGTAGGCGGGCTTACTCGGGACTCGGAGTCAGGCTTGCGGAACACAATGAAATGCAGGGGTCAAGTTGGGGTGTTAGGAAACCCACGGATGGAGTTCCTTCAGGTTTTCCTTTTCTTCAGGGTTCTTAGCTAGCTGGGAGGAGAAATCTGGATCAAGGCCCTGGCACAGGAGGAGTTAAACAAACCAACCAACAGGACTGTTACAGGCACACTCTTCCTCACCAGGTGGACCTACATCATTTCCAGATAGGACAATCACCCAACTTGCAAAAAAGGGGGGAGGGATGACCTCAGGGGGGGACACACACCAGGGCATCCCATTTTAGCACTTCTAAAACCCATTGGTGTGTTTACACACTGGCCCGGCAGCGTTAGGGCATTTCGTGCTCAAAATTAAGTTCCTGCAAGAATGGAGGACAAGCGTCACGCATACAGAGCGAGACGGACTGTCAGGGCAGGTTCCGATCTTCTCCCATAATTGGAGGTTCCAAGAAGCGCGGAACTCTGTGGTGCTAGGATTCTAAACCGTCACTGTCCCCTTGTCTGTCCCGGCATTCTCCCTTCGTAGGACAGAGCAAGCTGGCGACCCCCTCTCTGGAAATACATGCCAGACCTCCTTCCTCACTCTGGTTTGTTTTCAGACCATCTCTTGAGGTTTTGTGTCCATGGATAATAGAAACTCGACTTTTAGAAGGAGACCATCGATAAGGCCGCCAATAAGAAGGCCATCGGTAAGACCACAATCGGACAGAAGGCCGTCAGACCACAGGCGACCGTCAGTGAGAAGGCCGTCAGACCACAGGCGACCGTCAGTGAGAAGGCCGTCAGACCACAGGCGACCGTCGGTGAGAGTGCCGTCAGACCACAGGCGACCATCTGACAGATCCTCAGGTAGTTACAAAACCAGAAATAGTTTAAGTTGCCTATCAAGGTAAGAAGTAAAGGAATTGGCTCTCACTTAAATGTGTCCCCCCTCCCACTGAGTACAGCAGTTCACATCCTGAGAACGTAACAGCTGTAAACTTAAAATGGGCAGTGCAAGACCTAAGAAGAGCTCCCGACTAGTGCTGAGGAGGGCTTCCTGTGTGAGAGAGTGGTCGCTCACACGCACAGCTTAGAGGGAACACTGCTCTCCCCCCACGTTCTCTTTCCTTACTCCCTTAATGCCACCGGTTATTCCGATAGGAACTGTGCAGAAGTTGTAACAAGCCTGAGTTTTGGAAGATACCATCATGGCGATGCTCTGTTGGAGAAATCACCATGTAACGCTTACCAGTTCTCTACTGGTCTTCTTTCAGATTATGAAAAGCACCACTGTTTTTGATAGCTGGTGTGTGTGTGTGGGGGGGGGACTTTGGCTGGGATCTCCAATATTGTGGGTCTAGTTCAGAAAACCCAAAAAAACCTTATGCTTTTCAGCTTTTACTGCTTCACGACAAACTACTTGGGGAAACTAAGGGGGTTTACAAAGGCAGTTTGTAACAAGGCATGGGGAGTGTCAAATAGCAAGGGAGGAAAAGAGAAAATGGAGCTAGTTCACTGGGCATGCAATCTGTTCCCAGGATGAAATTCAAAAGTGCTCACTTTTGTCCAGAGGCAGCTGGGGCATCTTGTGTAAAACAGCGCCTCCTGGGTTGCAGTTCCTGGGATCAGCTGCCTAGTCTCGGGCCCTATATAATATATAAAGCCTGGGCTTGCAAGCTGCGTCCTCAGTCTGATGGTCAGCCTGAAAGGATCTAGTCCAGGACTTTAAATTGTTCTGTTGGCCAAACCAATCCAGCTGCCTGGAGCTTGCCCCAGCCTACATTATGCTTCTAGGTACTGGCTCCTTCCACTTCCACTTCTCACCTCCTCTTCGTCTGGACCTTTGGCCTGCATTTGACTCTCCTTTATGTTGCTGGCCCTGCACTGAGAGCTACATCCAAACTCCCCAAATTTATTTGGAAAAGTGGGATAAAATTTAATGAACGAATGAATGCAATTCTTTGTGGTTGTAAAATACCTCTGGGTAATTTCTTTAAACATTCTGAAAAACAACCGACTGGCGCTTTGTTTGTAATGTAAGGCAAATACAGGATTTGGGGGGAGGGGTCTGTCTCCTCTGTGACACCAGGACAAAAGGAACGGTAAGCTTAGATGGCTGGCCAAGATCAGCTTTACGACCTGTGTTTTAAATTCTCCTCCTCCTCTAGCCTCTTCCTCTTCAGAAACCCATTCCTCAACTTATACTTCAGAGTACTATGGTTCGGATGAAGGTAAGATTGGAACCAAGCATTCCTCCGTTTTTTGTGGGTTACTCATGGAGCAAAGTACTTCTTGTTGTCTAGTCTGAGAAGGACAACTACCATGATCCCTGCGTAACTTCAGCTGGCCCAAGGTCCCCATCCAAAGCCAGGAACTTCCAAATGCCCACAGTGAGAAGCAGATGCTGGGCTATACAGACCAGCTTTTGACATGTATTAGAGGGTTCCCCAGCATAGTGCCTGCCTGTGGGTGCCAAGGCACCCACCAGTACGCCCTCTGATACCCGAGCTTTTCAGGGTGTGGGAGGGGCCGTTAGAAGGCTTCTTATTGGCTGACCTCATTCATATGAAATAGAGGCCGCAGCCATGAGAGGGTCAAAGGGACTAGTAAGCCTCTGCACTTTCCTTAGCCAGTGTCTGTGGTTCCATTTCCCCTTCAGACTTTCCTTTTTATCCCCACCCCCCTTTCTTTCTTTCTTCCTCCCACCTCTCCGGCTTGCCTTCATTTTTTTTTTATTCCTCTCCCGAGATTCTTTTGCAAAGAGAGGAGGAAGGTATTGCATTTGGCTTTGCTTCCGGTGGCAGCCATTTTTGGGGTGACGCTGAACACCCCCCTCAAAATTCCAAAGCTGCTCGCAGACTGAAAAAGGTTGGGGACTCCCGATTTTCTGGAACGACACAACCCATCCCTTCCTAAAGAACCAGGGTCGTTGGCAGAGGCTGGCCTTTCCTAACACCAGCTGAGGTGTCTTAACTGAGGATACCAGGGATCAGACCAGGATCCTTGAACGTGGAAAGCAGATTCTTGCGCTCCAAGCTCCAGCCCCACAAAATGACATCTGTGGAAGTGTGGAAGGCTCATTCCTGACCCAAACTAGTATTTGGAGCCCAGGGAGATGCTGAACCAAATGGAAGGGGGGGGGAGAGAAGGGATGCTATACCATGCAGCTGACAAAATGGATTTTTGTGGGTTGAGACCTCTGTCTTTCTTATTTAGATGAAGAATCTGAACACAGTTTGAGCACAACGATAAAGACCAACATCCAAATGGAAACCGATGGGCTAGGGTTCATAATCATTCAGAATGGACCTTATCTCCAGCTCACAGGCCTGGTGGAGAAAAGCGCAGCAGCCAGAGATGGAAAACTGCAAGCTGGTAAGGAGAAAATGCAAAATCTCAGAAGGATTACAGAGGCAGCAAATGGCAGACATCTTATTATACCTGAAAAGCAAGCATGGGGACTGGAGCAGTTAGGATGTCATACTAGGGCCTGGGAGACCTGGGTTCAACTGTCCCACCATCGAAGTTCACTGAGCCAGATGCTCAGAGTTGTTGCCATGAGGATAAAATGGAGGAGGAGAGAATGATGTTGCAGTCTCCTTTGGGTAAGTTTTCCCAGGAGGACTAGGACTGGGAAGCAAAGGGGACTATACCTAACTAATTAAATGTTTTATTGTCTGTTTGGGACAGCAGACCTGGGTTCTTCCCTCCTCCATTTTGCTTTCACAACAACCCTGTGAGGCAGGCTAGGCTTGGAAGGTTTGACTGTCCCAAATGAGGTTCATGGTTGAATGAGCATTCCCCCCACATCCCAGTCTGACACTATCAACCACTACACCACACTGGTTCTCTTGCACTGATATCCAATCCTTCTCCCATACATGGACAGGAGATCCCATTCCCTCCCCAGCAACAGTTTTGCAAGGTAGGACAGCAGGCCCAAGGGCATCCAGTGAGCATGACGGCCCAAAGTAGGAATTTGAATCCCGGCCTTTCCAGTAAAGCATGTTAATCTCTAAATCACATTGCTGAAGTTAAGTAGGTTACTGTACTGTGCAACCAATGTGTGTTTGATACACTCTTCTAGCCAGTAGGCACTAAGGTTTATCTAACATGTGAGCTAATCTTCCCATCCCTCCCCCTCCGGCCAACCAAGCCCACAGAACTCAATGCAGCAGACACAGGCTCCCTTGTCTTGCCCCCACCACAACCATGGGAGATAGATTACGCTAAGAGAAAAGGACTCTTTTTGCGATTATAAAAGGCCAACAGTTAATGGGAAGGACCTTTCTTCCTCCAGTTCTGAAGTTTTCCAGTGACATTACTGTAGCTAAAAATGCTGTTTGATATTAGCCTGGCAAGGCACACACACAAACATAGTGATACTGTTATTTGGACCAGAGATTCCCAAAGGTAGAAATATTTGAAAACTGGTTTTATATAAGGTTTTAATTTACTCCGATAAATTAATGTGGTTATCTTGCTGGTTCTTGTAATTCATTATGCCTTTTACAGTGAGTTCGATATGATTGTGCTAATTATGGTAATAAGCCACTGGTGAAAGCTTTGTGCCCAAAGCATCTGGCATTCTGCTTTATTGCATTTGGCAGTGTGTGTTCTCCATTGTTTTAATATCTGTGCTGTTTTGGATTCGTTGACTTATTAAATTGCTGGTGTTATGTTTTGTGCACTAATTGCTTGTTTAGATTTGTTTAGACTAATTGCATCATATTATTTCCCCCCATTCCTTTGTGCTCTCAACCTTTTAAATGTTATCTTATCTTTTTTTGGTTGGGTATTTTCCCCTTTTTTGTGGTGCCAAAACTTCCCATAAGACCTCTGTAAGGAACAGCTAACACCCCACTCCCTTCAGTAATAGAACTTGCTTTCCTACAAAATAGTAGTAGTAACACCTATGGGCCTTTAGGTGTGTCTTATCTCTGTGCAAGGTCCACTGGATTCTGAGAACTGAGGAGTTGGATAATGGTGGGAGATTTTCATATTAACAGAAAAGCGGCGTGCTAATTAAAGGAACATCCTGTTTGGTTGTACTGTGGGGTGGGGGACCTTTAGCCCCTGTAACTTTATTAAGCTGTTAGGCAATGGAACCACCATCTTTCACTTGAATGTGGGGAGATGGTAATAACAGTATTTGTCTATGATTAAGAGTTACACATTACTAAAGAGGAGAACTTTAAAATATTAGTCTGTAGGAGTGTTGTTTTTTGTTTTCTGCACAAAGAGCCTGACAACTGTATCCTGACTGAATTTTCATGTTATTTTTAAATAAACTTTAGTTGTATTTTTACAGCTTGTGTTGTGTGTGTCTAACAGCTGCTCATTACCTGTGAGACGAATTGGCCTCAGAAAGGCATGTTTGTGTAAATTTTAGGGCGCTCTGATGCCTGTGGTTCAGGATTGAGAGGTCTCCCTGTGGGACTGGACTGTCCTCCCCCTGGGATAGGGTGCAGCAAATCCTTACAACCTCTTGTTTGCTTTTCCTAACAGGGGATGTGCTGCTTAAAATCGGACACGCAAATGTCTTAGGGTGGACGCTGCGTGAACTCCGGCAACTTCTGCAAGGCACTCCCATCGGGACCGTTCTGCAAATCCAGGTCTATAGGGATTTTCTTGCATTGCCCAGCAGGTGGACATCTATGATGGACCACATTCCGGAAAAGAATGGGGCCGAGTAAGGAACACTGAGCGCTTTACATCGCACTGACATCATCTTGTTACAGTCTTTTCAGCAGCCATGGAAAAGAAGTCCTATATTATTATTGGCTGGGGCGGGGGGGGGGGCGCAAAACGTCCCTGGTCATCTAGTGAGTTTGGGGCAGAAGGGAGACTTGAACCACAGCCCTCCCCAGTCACAGGATGCTACACCAGTCCCACAGATTCTAAACCGGACATAAAAGCCATTTCGAAACAGCATTTGGGAATTAAAAAACAGAAACCTAACCTGAACATCAGGTTGAGCTCTTACGACTGGCTATGAAGACACCCCACCATCCCCAATCCTACTAGAACTATACTCTGCTATTGAACTATTGCCTCTCCCCAAAGGTTTCCTTCGCAGCTTGAAGGCTTCCTATCAAAATGAGTGGAGCTTCAATCTAGTGCTTATGGGAGAAAGGAAACAGTAGGGGTAGTCTTTGCCATTAGAAGGGATTTTAAGGCATTGTGGTGACCTCTCTGTTCTGTTCCAATTACCTTTTGAAGAAGTTTCTACAAAGCATGGGTGAAAACCTGAGGATCCGTTCCACCAGCAGAGGCACTTTCCTCTGGCGGAGGAGCCTGCTCTTGACACGAGATGTCTTTTCAGTGTCTTGTGTTAGTGGAAAGCGTCTTTCAGAAGAAGAGAAAAAAACATGTGTTGGCAGAACAGATCTGCAGGAGGCAACCCCCTCAGTATGTCAAAATCGAGTTAACCATTATTTCCAAACCTTAAACTAGCAGCCAAACCACTGCACTCTTTAAAACCTATTCTCTACAAAGTTCCCTCTTCAAGGCAACATGCCCCATTTATCATTCCTGCTCTGACACATTAAGACTCAAGATAGGTAGGCACGTTAGACTGTCTGTAGCAGTAGAAAAGAGCAAGAGTCCGGGAGCACCTTAAAGACTAACAAAAGACGTGGCAGGGTAGGAGCTTTCATGTGCTCCTCCCCTGCCACAAATTTTGTTAGTCTTTAAGATGCTCCTGGACTCTTGCTCTTTTCTGCATTAAGACTCATGTTCCAACAGGAGTTATAGGTAAGGTGGAGACTGCTGTCTTTTCTGGCTGTAGCCTTTGTTGTTAAGTCCCTAGGATTTCAACATAGGTCTGTTCTTATTGTAAAACAGTTAGAAAGGTGGTTAAAGTTTCAGAAGGAAGACTAAATACTGAGGATGCATTTGTCTGCAGGCAGAGCACATTCCAGTTCTGACCTTTCTAGACGCTTTCTAAAATGTGTGTCCTTGTACGTTTTAGCATTTTTAGTGATGCCAGTGAAGAAAGCTGGACGAGCAGCGAGGGCACAGACGAATTCGAAAGTTACAGCGAAGAAACGGATAGTGAAGGAGACCATCAAGCCGTCACTGACCATCATGCTGCTCAAGACGCTGCTGCTGCTGCTCCCGTCTCTGCTCATCGTGACAAAACAGTGCATTACGAAGACGTGGACAAGGAGCCCGGAGGCACCAACGCTGCCCCCTCAGCTGCACAAGCATTTTGCTTTCAGCCTCCCTCCCAGCTTCAGTGGATCTCCAGAGACTGGCACTTCTTTGAGAGGAAAAGACACACATTTACTGTCGGTTCAGACATCGGCTGTGATATTATGATCCATAAAGATTCCAGGGAAGAAAAAGGCATCAAAAGTGATCGTCAAGCCCTCAGCGACTGTCGTGTGGATGGCTGGAATGGAGAAAGCGACACGGATGTTTCTTCGCTGTACTGGACTATGCCGAAAGCGACCATTGCCTCGACATCATCTTCCTCTTCCTTGTCAGATGTGTTCTGGCTCACAGACTCTTCTGAGGATGTGGAGTAAGCTTCTGTCTCCAGAAACCGGGTGTCTGGAACAACACTCACGGTGGCTAGATCGTCACTCTCATGTCCTTAAACTGAACTGTGCTTTCCTGGTCTTGGTAATCACAAAAATCGAGGAAGGATGCGCCACCCCCTGAAACGTCTCCAGTGGTGGTGGGGACTAACCTCAGGGACTCTCCACACACATTTCTGGAAGCCTAGGAATCAAGCTCAACCGTCTTTAGGCTGTCAGAGGTAAGTGATGAGTGTTTCTTCAAACTAAGTACACTAGCTTAGCCACATCAGACTGGCTACCAGCAAGAATTAGGAAATTCTCATAAACACTCATAACACCATTCTGGAGCTCCCGTGGATCTCTTAAGCAGCCAGTGTTCTTTATGCACAAATTGTTTAGCCCTCATAGTTGGGAAGGTACATATGAACACACCACAGAAATCTGAAATTTGAACATTCCTGCCTTTTTAAAAAGAGGATCTCCTGCAGCTAGCACCACTGGGCTTTCAAAGCAGCTACGTGGAAAAGATTAATGGAAACGTAAAGGAACAAAACTGGTTTGCCAGGGAGAAAGCAGCATCACTAGATTTCACAGAAGCCTTGGGAGTCCTTACCAAAAATCTTCCCAATCTTACTGCAAGGCTGTGACTCTCCCAAGGCCTCCACATGAATCCATGATGGGAGTGAGGTGTAACTCAGGAGAGAGGGTATTATTATGGCTCGAACACTGAGTGTGTGCTGGGCATGTGGAAGGGCCCAGGTTCAATCCCGGACACCTCCAGCTATGGGATTTCAGGTAGTTATACAGAGAGAGACCCTGGACTCCACCCAAGACCCTGGACTCTATATGAAACACATTTGCATATCTGTATATTCCCTGATGAACATATGAAGCTGCCTTATACTGAATCAGACCATTGGCCCAATAAGGTCAAATTAATCAGACTGACAGCTGCTCTCCAAGGTCTTGGGTAGAGGTCTCATGTCACCTTCCACCTAACCCTTTTAGCTGGAGATGCTAAGGGATTGAACCTGGGACCTCCTGCATGCCAAGCAGATGCTCTACCATTGGGCCACTGCCCATCCCAAGTCCTGCTTTCTATTGGTGAGGGAGTAAGTACCCTCCTCAGTGAAAGAGCCCCAATCTCTGAACACAGCAATCCTCACCTGACCTCTTTATATCTATTTTTCTTTGTTTTCTCAAGGCTACTGGATTCCATGTCTGGCACCATATTTCACCGTATATGGAGTGGGGGGGTGAAGGGAGTACTGGCTGTGCAGAAGACACTAAAGATGCTGACAGACTCCGCCCTTTATTCAGTGTATGTAAATTGACATGGTAACCCCCAGGCTCGGAGCATCGGAACCATAAATAAGAGTGAAGACTGAGAACAGCGATTCAATGCAAGTGCCCCGGAGGCGGGTCTGACCTGATTCTGTGCCCCCCCCCCCGGCCCACCTCGGCCTTCCTACAACTCATCAACAAAGGGGGTGTTTGCCAAGTCCCCGCTGGCGGCCATCGTCTTCTTCCCAGTCACAAACTTCTTTGCGGCCTGAAAAAGAAGGAGGAAGATTGCAGATGAGGCACAGGGTGGCTATTACGATATGAACACATTTATCTTCATTCAGGCGTTAGGTTCCGAAAAGTCAGCTGATGCAGTGCACGTATTTTAACCACGGGGCCATCAAAGAGCCCAGGGCCTTCGTTTGGGCTTGCCTGATATACAAAAAGGGCAATCGTGGTGACAGAAAACCGTTTTTTTTTGGGGGGGTAAGTACTGCAGAACTGTTCCTCTCCCTCCCCTAATATTGTTCTCTACATCCAAAGACACAGCTGCTCTGACACAACAATGCAACCTCCTGGAACATGACTCACGTTCACAACATCAGCGGTGGCCACAGCGTCAACCTTCGCCACCACAGCAGCAGGCGACAGATAGGTCCCAGACGCCAGTGCCTGAGAGCCTATCTCCTCCAGCAAGCCGTCGGAAGACTCAACAGACATCAAGAGCGCTGCCTTCAGCTGGTTTCTGTCCAATCGCAGAGGAAGGAGACGGTGAGGACAGCAGAGCCTAAGTTTTGTTTTGTTTTCTTTATGGTCAGAATCTTAATCTCTTCTCAAATGTGCATTGTTCCTCTTAAGAAAAATTAATGCTGACTTAAGAAAAATTAATGCTGACTTTGTGTTATTTTTATCAGGAACTAGAATCGCAGGTTACAGGACTAAGCTCGCAAGCCTCACGTGGCCAACCGTAGAGACCTCCCTGCCAGAGTGTGTGGAGAGAAAAAATCCCCCCAACCTAGAGGATGTGTGGCCCTCGGTGACAAGAAGAGAGCAGCAGGACTCTAGCTAACCGCAGTGTCAAAACTGAGCTGCAGGGATTGGCAGAACTCGTGCGACAAGCAGCACAGAAACTGGACAAAGGAAAGATTCTCCCTCCACCACTTCTTATTTCTCTTCTCAGAAGCTGGAGCTGAATCAGAGAGACAGAAGCCACTGCCCCCTTCAAACCCAACTCCATGACAGGCCCACAAACAGCTGATGCCACAATATACGGGTTACTCTTCATGACGCCAAAAGACACACTGCTGTTTGTGGTACAACAAACAGAGGATTTTTTTCTTGATCCAAGAGCTGTTGGTTCCTCCCAGGTCATAGACCTGTTTGTTCCTCCAAAACCCCTTTTGCCCCCACAACCTACACAGACACTTGCAGCCAAACCAGCTGTTATGGTGCCCACAGGTCAGACTACCGTAATGCCTAGTTTGGCCCTCAGCTACAAAACCCCAAAAGACCTGATTTCTACATATGCAGAAATTCAGCATTTGGGGTGTCTTTTCCATGTTCATCATCTCCTTCTAGGCAACCGCCCCACTGAAGGACTTAGAAGATCTGAAGAAACTGCTAAGGACCCAGGAGAAGCTGATACGGTAAAGCAGTCGATAATAATTCTATCCAAAAAGCAAAGGGACTTCAGAGAGGGAGCTTTAAGCTGGGTAGAAGTTACTTAGCTTACACCAAAAGGAACCAATTGAAAGTTTTAAGGTGGTATGCGATCCAAATAGGGTGCTGGATTTTTCAGCAAGTTCCCCTTGATTCCCCACCCACCTCAAAAGACCTGAAAGAAAGATTATTTTCCTCTGCAAGCTCTCTCTTGTTAGTTGTTTCTCTCCTAGGGTAAGATGCAATCTAATTTAATACCACAGAAATGAACAAGGAAAGATTACCTACAATCCCATTAACTGCCTTTTTGCTTTTCACATGCTGTTTTTAAAAGGTTATGTAACAGGAGTTACAAGAAGCTGGTAACTTTAAAATAGCCATCTATGGCGCCATAGGAAAAACCATGCCATATGCCCTGGGGAAAGACAAAATGAAGAAAGCCACACAAGGGGGCAAGGTGGAACAGAAAGATTACAGCTTCATATACGTGTTGGAGCAAACGGTCAGAATCATGTATTGTACAGAATCTTGTAGTGTTTAGTAATCTGAAGTAAAAAGATTTTAAATACATTTAAATGTTTCACTGCTTTACTCAAGAAAGTACTAAGAGATTAAAGCATATGTTATTTACTTCTATGCCATCCCTCTAGTCCTAGTTGGTTTTGCATGTTTATGGGGAACAGAAAGCTTTGCACAATTCAGTCAGAAGTGGCAAAGTGACTGTGGCTTCAAAGAAATATTGACAAGTGACTGCCCCACAACTTGCAGAAGAAGAAATGAACAAAAGCAAGGACTATCAAGCATTCTCTTGCAGATCAGGATCCCAGAAGACGGACAAGCTTTGGCAGGAGTTCAAAAGTCAGTCACTTACTTGGCTCTTGTGACCTCTTCCTCGGTGAGTCCTCCCTGGGCAACCGTCTTCGCTTGGTTCAAAGCAGCCTTGATTACCTTGATTAAAGGACCAAGTTGTTGGTTTTTGGCTGCAGTAGACAAAATCCATTCCACCTTCCTTCTGCCCCCATTTTGCTAGGTACCGGCATCCAGCCTACATCACTGAATGCCAGCACAGAAGACTCCTTGCACACTGGATCAACCTGCTCATCCTTCTAGATAAGTGGTTTTTCTTCAGCTCCGCCACCAGAGGATTTTAAAAAGACAGAACGGCACCTATAC
The DNA here is from genome assembly GCF_001447785.1 of Gekko japonicus. Taxonomy (NCBI): domain Eukaryota; kingdom Metazoa; phylum Chordata; class Lepidosauria; order Squamata; family Gekkonidae; genus Gekko; species Gekko japonicus. The sequence goes on from NW_015175980.1 coordinate 1,130,425, forward strand.
CCCTGTGCTAAGCAAACTTTCATTATTACTATCTAATTTTGTTAGTCATCCTTCCCAGAAAGAAAAACAACCCTCATTTTATTGGATGCTGAAGCTTACAAGGGTGAGATCAAACTCTGGCTTATTGTGATGTCTAAATACAGACAGGGTTGTCAGAAGCAGGGGTGTGCATTTGGCTAAATCAAGATGGAAAAATACCCCCAAAATACCATATTGGTATTTTCCAGATATTTTTTCAGCTGGATAGTGAGATTTATTCAGCTGTCCAAAAATGGCTGACCCCCAAAATCCCAAAAGTATTCAGAATTTTTCGGGACCACCAGATAGCCACAGTTAAAGGGTATTTAAAGGGCAGGTTTTCAGTCTCTTTAAATGCCTTTGGAGTTCAGACACAGCTTGCAAAAGGCATTTAAAGGAACTGCATTCCCTTTAAATGCCTTTCGCCACTCCACTGGAAACAATGGAGGATGGGGGCGCCTTCTTTGGGGACCCATAGAATTGGACCCCCGGTCCATTTTTTTTGAAACTCGGGGGGGGGGGGTTTGAGGAGAGGCACAAGCAGCTATGCTGAAAATTTTATGCCTCTACCTCAAAAAACAGCCCCCACAGCCCTGACCTGGATAGCCCAGGCAAGCCTGATCTCGTCAGATCTCGGAAGCTAAGCAGAGCCAACCCTGGCAAGTATTTGGATGGGAGACCTCCAGAGAATACCAGGGCTGGGAGGCCAGAGGCAAGCTATCAAGCCACTTCTCTGAATGTCCTCCATGCCCCAGTAGGAGTTGCCAGAGGCTGCCATGACTTCCAGGCACAGGCACACACACACAAATGCAAAAATACAAAAAAATAAAACAAAACAACTCACCAGCCTTCACAGAGCCCCAGATACCCCCAGCTCAATTATTATAGCCTATGGGGACCACTGACTACAATGGCCCCCAATCCCCATAGGGTACAATGGGAGCCATGAAATTCAGCAATCCCGAATATGGAGATTCGGGGATATCAGGAAATACTAATTTGTGGGGTTTTTTGGTCCAATATACCCGAACCTGAAAAATACCAGGGTTTGGGGGGGTTTGCACACCCCTAGTCAGAAGCATGCAAAAAAAGGTCCTAATGCACACATTTAATCCTTAAATTCATCTTTTGATATTGAGGTTTTGCTTGCTTTTTATTTCCCCACCTGGTGAGTTACTTACCTCTCCGGCAGCTGATGGCTGGGCTACAGTATAAATGCCAAACAGTCCTGAATCACTGTAATTAACATTAAATGCTGATGCCTGCAAGGGGGAGGGAATATTTTCAGTAAACATAAGCCAACAATAAACTCTTTCTCATTCCTAAATGTATATGTGCATGTGTGTGTATACACACAGACACATATGTGTGTATGTACACACATACACACAGACATATATTCATACACACACATATGAAAACCCAAGATTAAAATGTCTAAGCAGAAATGAGTGGGACAATCCAGTGGGAATTTCTGCCATGCAAAACTGCCTGCGGAAGCCCCATTCCTTTCATTTCCTGCAACTTGTGGAAAATCTATCCCCCACTGTGGGAACGTAAGAAGAACCATGCTGGATCACACCCAAACCCCATCTAGTCCAGCATTCTAGGAAGTCCATAAACAAGAAGAATGCAACAGTATCATCCTGCCTGTGCTCCCCAGCAACTGATTTAAATAAAAAGAAGAGATTGAATTTATACCCTGCCCTTCACTACCCAAAGGAGTCTCAGAGTGGCTTACAATCTCCTTTCTCTTCCCCTCCCCACAATAGACACCCTGTGGGGTAGGTGGGAGGGCTGAGAGAGCTCTTTCGAGAACTGCTCGTGAGAGAACTCTGAAATAACTTGTAACTGAACCAGCTTCCAAGGCATTTCACATGCCTCCCTTTCCTCCTGTCCAGTATATCAGACCCGAATACCGAATATTTCCCCAGTCCTGATACTTTACCGGTATAGGACTGGGGATATTCGGCATTTACCGATATCTTTCGGGTCTGATATATCCGAAGCCAAAAAATACCGACTTTTTGTTTTTGCACACCCCTAAACTGTATACAATATTCCAAGTGTCGTCTTGCCATAGATTTGTATAAGGTCAATATGATAGCAGCAGTTTTATTTTCTATTCCTGTTTTAATTATGCCCAGCATGTATTGAGCCATCATGCTTACTGAGACAAAAAATCCCCACCGTTATTATAGACTATTATAGAACCTAGTTTCAGAGGGTAGCCGCACTGGTGCACAGTAGAATATCTAGATTACAGTCCAGTAGTGCCTTAAAGGCCAACAAAATTTTTAGGGTAAAAGTTTAAGGGTCAACGGTCCCTTTGTCAGATACTATCTGCTGAAGGGAGCACTGATTCTCAAGGGCTGCGATCTCACGTGCCTTTAGATCTGACATAAGTGCGAATACATGACGGATCTAAAGGGAGCAATCAGAAAGCAACACCTAGGAAGCGTCCTGCAGTCGTTGGCAACCCGTACTGCTCCATTATGGAAGTGGAGTTAAAAGACACCGGGGAAAGTCCAGTAGTAAATGGGTTCCGACGGGCCACGGATGGACTTTCCCTTGTCTGATTGCTCAAGCACGCTCTCAGGCCATCCTGGCTTGGTGCCTTTGTTTTCCCCCCCTTCGTAGTATGTGCATCATCGCATACTCCATAGGAGGCCCTCAGTGCGGAGGTGCGATTCCTCGTTTATGCGCAAGAGAAATAAATGGCAAAAAGAATCCCAACTCACCCACAGTTGCGTCTGATCACACAGTGACGGGCTACAACTGCAGCTACAAAAGGAGGTGTGATCTCGCAACTGCATGTCAAATTCCTCCGGAGGAAATAGCCTCACTTCCCCTCCACTCCAACTGGCATGTAAGAATATTCCTTTCTCAGAAAGGCTTTGTACCTGCCCATTAAGGGAGGTTTGAGACTACAGAGCACATGTTTTTTAGATGCCCGTATTATAAGGTGGCACGTAATAAAATCATCATTCCACTGATTGAACAAATTCCGGACCTCTCCGAAAAAGCTAGACTCGAGTTTCTTTTATCTGATAGAAATCCCAAGTTTACCTACCAAGTAGCCAGTTTCTGTATGGTGATACTCAGATCACGGAAATTCTAAGGTAGCTAGTTAGCTATAGAAGTTTGATATCAGACTAAATTTTAATTCTGCTTTTAATGTTTTGCTGATATATTTTAAAATCCTGGAATATTGTAAAGGTGTACTTCTTTTTGTAAGACTGGTTTAAGGACTGTAGAAATAAACTGACTGACAACTGGCACGTGTGACCACAGTCAAAAACTTGTAAGCCAAAAATCTGGTTGGTCTCTAAAATGCTACTGGACTTTAATCTAGCTGTTATTATGTTGTAAATAGGGATGGGCACAGACAGAGGAAATGTGGTCTGATTAATGGTGTGTGGCATACCCGGTTCACAAACCATGAACCGTCACAAACTTTTAGCAGCCAAATGAACCAGTTGGGTTCATGAGGTTCGTGAACCAGAAGAACGGACCGTGTGCAAGCTAGAGACACCAAACGCACAGGTGATCTCTGGCTGACTTGCCTCTACCTGTCCTCTAAGTTAAGTGAGGATTGGATTTACAATGTCCACGTTACGGCCCCCCACAGAAGGTGCCCCCAGGCGGTCATTTCCCCGGAAAGCGCTTTCCTGGGGTCACCTTCTTTTGGGGGGGGGGGGGCATAACTCAGACCCTGTACAATCCAATCCTCACCAAACTTGGAGGGCATGTAGAGGAGTACCCAGGGGATGTCCCCTGTGAGTTTGGTGTCTCTAGTAGAAAAGGGTAAGAGTTCAGTAGCACCTTAAAGACTAACAAAATTTGTGGTAGGGTATGAGCTTTCGTGAGTCACTGCTCACTTCTTTTTTGGCTTAAGGAAGTAGATCTAAGTACTTACATGAAACGGTTGCGTTGTTGCCTTTGCGGCGCCCTGGATGAGCTTACTGGTAACACTGTTTCCTCTCTTAACAAGAGGTCCTGCTCCCAGAACGTGCTGAAGGACACTGAAGGCATTTGCTTCTGCACTTCCAATGGTCGCTCCCTCTGCTACCACAGCAGCATGGACAAGGCTGTCACCATTCTGCTCCCGGATTTCACCTGAGCCAATGGGAAATTCGGGAGGTCTTAGGAACTAGCCAATCACAGGGCAGTGGATTTTAAGCTTCCCGACAGGAGGAACCCTTTCCACACTGAACCCGTATATCATGCATAGGATTATGGGGAACGTTTTTGCTTTAGTTCCCAGGGGCCAGGCCTGTCAAAGCCGTACGTGATCAGGGCCCCAAAACACCCCTAGCCTTCCCCGTGGCTGAACATCGCAAGAGGAAAATTGGGAGCAGTGAGGAAAATATTTTTCAGGAAATGTGGCCATCACCCCAAGATCAACGATAGCTGCTGTGCTAGTCCTCTGAGATCTTCCAGTTCTCAAACTTCTCATGTAAAGGGAGACAGATCTACTCACATGCTGGAAATACATGCAGTCTGGGAATGGAACAGTGACGGGGATGAGGGAACTGGTGTCATGCCTGCAAAGACACTCAGGCCCGGACGGAAATCCCTGATCAGCCTTCTCTGGGTAATCTTGGGCCAGTCACATTGGCTTTCAACAAAAGCCCTCTTGGTACTTAGACTCCAATGTTTGCTAGTATGCTGAGAAATCACCAGAATTAAGGAAAGTTGCCAGCAGGCATGAGTCCTAAATCAGTGGCATTCTGCCATCGCTTCTGGAGGCAAAGATGGACCAACTTGGCTACTTGCTATTTCTGATAATATGCAGATCCCTTCTTCTGCAAAGTCAGACTCAGGCGTTGCCATATACAAGTGTAACGTGGGCCTGGGTAGGATGTCACACTAGGACTGGGGACACTTGGATTCAGCTACAAAACATACTGGGTGACCTTGGGCCAGGTGATTTCATTCTAGCCTCTCTCACTGTGAGGATAAAACAGAGGAAAGGCAATCTAAATAAGCTGCCTTGAGCTCACTGGAGGGCAGGTGGGATAACCATGCAATAGACAGGCAAGACAAGCCAACAGACCCCACAACAGAAAAGCCCCAGTGACCCATAAGAGCTGCTCTGAGGTGTCCAGGTGCCAGCCACTGCCCGAGTGTCCACCCAGCAACACACTGTCCTCCCAGCCCACCTGACCCTTAGATGGGTTCTCTCTTTCAGTACTGCTGCCACCAAATGGCCGTTTTAAGAATTCTCCATCAAGCAGGCCAGTGCTCCCGGCTTCCTTTCCCTGTTGCCGTTCTAATGCTCTGCCTAGTTCCTGTGCCTCCCACTACCCAGCAACTGGTTAGCACAGGAACAGTTTTCCCACACCTCCACACCCCTGGGAAAATAGCAATTTATCACCCCTTCCCCTGGCACCTTTTTTAAACAGCATGTTTGAACAGTAGAGGTCTATGAAATAGGGAGAACAACTACCAGCATTCAAAATAGTAAAGAATGTATTAAAAGTTAAAAACTCCATGCCCATGTTCTCTGCACAGCCAACAGACTAAGCAAGGAAGAAGGAAAGGTACTTTACTCCACACAAGTCCCAGCTGATCTTGTTCTAAGGTACGCTCTTTAACTTGGAGGTTATAGTGTTCTAGAAGTTTGCCATTACTTTGGTGTCTTTGTTCAGACAGGCAGCCCACTGACTGCTCCGTGCAGCAATGGCAGCCATCACGATAGAGCTCTGGTGTAAGAGGCTCCTTCCTACAGCTTTAATCAGACAAGATGGACCTGTCAAAATGCACCAGGGGATTTTATTATCTATTTTCCCACTCTTTGTTGGTCAAAGAATCTTTTCCTGAAATCTCCAGAAACATATAATCGCGCTCCTCACACTCTCCAGGTCTCTGTATCAGTCCTGGGTGTCAGATTCCCAGTTAAGATGTGAGCTGACCCTTTCATTGTCTCCAGCCAGGACAGCCATTAGCAGTTGAAAAACTTTGATAGTTGGTACTTGGGTGACACTAGGAAGCAACTAACTTCCCCTTTGCTACCTGTCTTCAACTAGTTAAGAGAGAAAAACCTTTAACGTTCAACGTGGAGGTTTCATCAAGCCCATACCTTCAAACAAAATGCATTTCTTCACAAGCTTACAGCAAGTTTGCTCACCCAGCAAACTAATTCAATAACACTGCTGCTTGATACCAAGAGAGAACACCCCATAACAAAGCATGCTTACCTCCACGGTAGCTTGCCTTCACACCAGCAGAGCCGGCCCCGCTTCGGATGTTGAGAAACTGCTCCCCAACTTGCTTTAGATCAGAGTGGCTGACACCTGTGATGTGAAACAACACTTGCATGAGAATGAATTACCTGGAGTTCCGGGGGGGGGGGGCTGTTTCTTGGGCTGGATCTGTCCCAGTAGCAGAGGCAGTCCCTCTGATGGAGGGAGCCTTCCCCTGCTGCAAGATGCTAATGGATCTATGGGATCAACCTAACCCTTTGGTGGTGGTGTTTTTCTAAACAACACCCATAATACACCAAAAGCGTGCCTACATACCTAGACCCACCAGAGCCATCCTGGCACTCGTGAAGTTGTTCTGGACAAAGTTATGCAGCTGGAATAGAACAAGGACAGACACTTTAAATCGTAGGCACCTGTGGACACTGAAGCCAGCTACGGGGCAGCCTGACCACTGGCCTTGGTAGAAATACTTTAAGAAGATGATACCACAAAAGGTAACCTGGTTCCACACAGACACACTTAGGATTGAGGCAGAAGGCCCACTAATTGAAATGGTACTTTCTATCCAGGCCGGTATAGTCGGACATTCATTTGCAAGTTCCCCGATTAACACCCATGTGCAACACAAAGCATTCTGGAAAGCTCACACTTCACTTGAAGCACTTCAACCTACACACATCCCTAAAGCAGACTGAGCACTAGTAATGGAGTACTAGACAAACCTTCTCTAGGTAAAGGTAAAAGTTCCCTTGCTCGAAAGCCAGTCGAGTCCGACTCTAGGGTTGCGGTACTCATCTCCGTTTCAAAGCCAAAGAGCCAGTGCTGTCCAAAGACGTTTCCGTGGTCATGTGGCCGGCACGACTAAACACCAAGGCGCACGGAACGCTGTTACCTTCCCACCGAAGTGGTACCTATTTATCTACTTGCAATTTCTTGCTTTCGAACTGCTAGGTTAGCAGGAGCTGGAACTAGAGACGGGAGCTCACTCCGTCATGTGGCAACCCGGGTCTCGAACTGCTGAACTACTGACCTTCCACAGCCTGCATTTCAGCATCTTAACCACTTGAGCCACCACAGCTCCTAAAAGGTTCCCTTGCTCGAAAGCCAGTCGAGTCCAACTCTAGGGAGCTGGAACTAGAGACGGGAGCTCACTCCGTCATGCGGCAACTACTGGGAAGGATGGGGCCTTGAAGGAGGAGAGCACTAGAGACAGGCCACTGCTTTGAACGAAAACCTTCCATTTCTGAAGAACTCCCCCCTCCCACCCAAAAAAGCTTCCAAGGTTCCCATTTTTGAAGGACAACATTTTGCAAGGCTAAAATGTCATTTTGGGAAGGACAAATTTGAACATCTGCACTGACTGATAATTTGCTTCCGGGCACAGTTAAAAGGACCAGTCATTACATTAAAAGCCTTAAATAGCTGGGTGAAGACCAGGGGTCTTCTACAACCACTTGCTCCCGTCACCCTGCTTAGCACCCTTGACGGGGTCTTCTCTGCAGCAGCACCCTGGTTCTTCAGTCTTCTTCCCACAGCCTTCTACTTGGTACCAAGCTTAGTGGGTTTTTTGGCACCAGACCAGACCTTTGGCTGAGGCATTTCAATGGCTTTTGCTAACTTCTGACATAGTTTGAATTAATGGCCTTTTAAACAAACTATTTTGATATTGGTTTTTAGGACTCTTGTTCATTTTGCAGTTTATTTGTTCTTATGACCACAACTATTTCCCCGCCTGCCCACTTGCTCTGCTTCCAGTGGTTTTATATCTAGACTGACTTGGCAGCCATCTCACAGAGCACTAGATACTTTTTGAATAAATACATCAATGCTCCTTTAGTGTGACCCAACACACACCCAGAAAGGACTACGTGCGCCACCACTGCTATAAGAAAGTCCTACCTGTTCGGATGTAATTTTCCCAATCATGTAGTCAGGACAGTATAAGGAATTAGCAAGGGCATTCCGATAAGCCGCCGCATGCAAGTTTTCGAGAACACCTGCCCAAGGAATGATGGATTTTTACTATGAAGTGAAGAGAATAACGGCCTATTCATATATCAGCCTGCAGAAACACAATTCTCACACCTCATGCAGAGCTCTGCCCAACCCTTGAATAGGAGGGCCCTGGATTACGTGAAGCTCCATAAATGCAAGGACAGTTTAAGCGCTTTCCTGGTGCATCAGTCAAATCAGCTCCATCTCCCCTACATGCAGAACTGTTCATTACGGCCCAGATGCTAGCCAGGAGCCAAAGAGTAACAGCTGTTGGCATATCTAAGCCATTCTGGAGGCCCACTGGCATTTCACCACATCCCTCGGAAAAGGCAGATCCTCTGGTCAAGCAACAATTTGCTTTTGAAACTCTTCTTGACAACGTGGGCTGCTTCTCCAAAGAAGCAAAAACACCCTCCCAAAAGCCCCATCCGCGTGACAACTCACACCAGCCAAATCATCACTGGTACACAAGCAACTTAAATCCTTCAGAGAACACAAATATTTTTAGCGCTAGAGTTACGGGTTTCCCCTGAAGCATCCTGCTGTGATGTCCGGCTACAGAACAATGAAACTGCTCATTCAAGAGCACAAAACTGTCTTTGCAATGCACGTGTGCTTAAAACAAATAGCTTAGAGACACTTACCAACTTGCGGGTTCTGAAAGGCAATCACCTTATCAACGCTTAGCCGGGGCTGAACCTCCGACACTTCCCAGCGCCTGAATTCTGGTGCCGTAGTGACGTTGATTAAATACTCCATTACAGTATCACTGAATGAATGAAGGGGAAAACATTAGGGAAGGCTTGTTTTAGGAACCAGCCTACGGGTAAGTTGTGACTGGTTATTTGTGGCTTGGAATATAAGATAAACTATGTAACCAGAGGACAAAAACAATAACCACTGGTGGGACGGGCATTCTGCAGCTTGATCAATATAAAAAGAGGCTGGAAAGGAACTCCAGGAACTTACACGTAATCACGCAGGCATTCAACAGAATAGACCATGTTCTCCCTGGTACAGGTCACACTAGAGAAAAACAGAAGTATATTTTTCAGAAGGCTGTATGAGACGACTGGGTTTTAACACGCTATTCCTGTTTCAATCTCATTGCAGGTGTGTTAACGTCATTAGCAATTATTTTTGTTCATCTCTAACCAAAATATCTCCTCTATGTGAATATGTGTTAAGAAACCCAACATGCTGAGTCAGTTCGAATGACGGTGACGCTTACAGTGCTATCCCCATGGAGAGCTACACCCTCCTAAGACCACAATAGTCAGAAGAGTCCAGCTCTTCTTAGAATTGCACTGCAGACCCAGTAGAAGCAACCGAAAGTTATCACAGTCTCACTGGAGGCAAACACTTGCTGAAACCTTGCTGTTTATCACAGAGCCGCATCAACACATAGGGCCGTTTATAGCTGAACGGCAACAGCTGTGACAAGCCTGTGCCCTGAAGCAGCTCCCAGTTTTGCCATCACTGAATAAGGAGATACACATCAGACACGATGGGATTTTTAAGGGCTCATAAACATACCTTACTGTATTTATTTATTTAAAATTAAAATGACGTCTCATATGCACAAGGCTTGATATACTTCCCTGGAACATCTCTCTTTAGCTAAAAGGAAACAGGCGACATTAAAATACCCCTCCCCAAAGGCTGCAATGCAGGTCTGCCTTGAATCCCAGTGAGAAAGGCGGACTACGAATAACACAAATAAACATATAACGTTGGACTGATTTAAAAAGAGCCCCACCGTAACAGGGTAAATGCATTTCCAGGAAACATTTCATGTGTCCTGGAAATAGTTATAAAAGCTACAGGTGGCAGGAAGCAGCCAAGACGTGGAATTCCTCTTCTTCTTCTTCTTCTTCTCACAGCAGGGAACGGCTCTGGTAAGATGGTGCCTGCTGGGATTCAAATACCAGAAAGCACTTCTCTACCTCCTACGGAGAAAAAGAACCGCAGCAGGAGGGTGCCTCCCCTGGTGGGCACAGAAAGCCGGAATGCAGCTTTGTCTCCCAACCCAACAGGAGAAAATGCCCATCCAAGAGGAGGCATCCCACTGAGAGCTACTGTTTTATTCAAGTGCAAACGCCTGCAGATTCCCATCAGTTAACACGTACGATTCACTGCCTTTTAAAAACTGAGACAAACACACACACATACACAAATGTGCTCTTGAAATAACTCACACACTGGATTTGGTCAGCCACCGGTTTTATTTAAAGGCAGTCAATGCCGCCTCAAAAGAGGCTCGTGCACTTATTTGATGATCTACCCATTTCCTTTATGAACTGCCTTCCCTGCTAAGGCTCCAGGTGGGACACAAAATAAAGGCAATGTACTCCTACAGCATAAGATATCCAATGAACAATGCAATAATACAGAATTAACACACCATGTCCATCATTAGCTGCCTAAAGGAAAGCATAGTTGTAATGATTTCATGTTTAACTGTGTGTGTGTGGCTTTAAAAGTTTGGTTTGCATGGCTGTGATGATAATCTAGAGTGCTGGATTGGTGAGTGACAGAGAGGGGGAGGGGTTTTGGAATGGATGCTGTGTGGATGATTTGAATGTCTATCAGGAGTGACTGTTAGAGTTTTGACAGTTGAAAGAGGCAGGGGAAAGGCAGTTAAGCTATGTATGAGAGAGAAGAAGCTTCCCTGTGTGGGTTGTTAAGTTCTATGTCTTAGAGTTGAATAAGACACTTGATAAATTAAGTGCATTCTGAAGTCTAAAGGAGAGAAACAGTGAAATTGCATGACCTTGAGTTTATGTTACAAAGTTGCTTGTAACCTCCCTGTCAGTAAAGGAGAAGCTTGTGAGAGACACCAAGCAATGGTTCAAATCATTCCCAGTACTGTTTACATGTTCTACCCTCATTTTTACGCTTTATTTAAATAAATTTTATTTCATTCAAGTATACCAGCTCTGGAAAGAATATTCCTCAGACCACATAGACCTTCATGAAAGCCTAGACCCTCGGTATACCTACCCAGTGATAGAAATATATATTATAAAGGTTTGGAAAGCCTTAAAATTTCCTGGTGGCAGCTGTATACAGAGTAAAACAAAACATTTTAAAGTAAAACCAGACCTCATTAAGGGGTCGTCACAATAGTATATAAACTTTGTAACTAATTCCAAAAGTATTAGACAATACAAGTTAACTCCTAGAATACTCATTGCTGTAGACCACAATCTTCCACTCCGTGTTCATACAGCACCTGAGGACCTCTCTGGCCACACAGCACAATGCAAAGAACATTTACTGAAGCGTCACACTCAGGCAACAGAACTCCAAGGGGTCCTCCCTCAGCTAATGTTTCTTCTCTAAAATGCAATGGCACGGGTTGCAACTGGCTCTGCCTCTGAATTTATCCCACTTACCGCGCAATGGAATGCAACCCTTGAGCTGGACTGTACGGATCTCTCTGACACCACAACCCTGTTGACAGGTTGAAAGGGGAGGAACAGGATGGGGCGTCAGAGAAATCCCGCTCACAGAGGAACAGCTCGGCTTGAACGTTCTGTTTTGTGTCCAGCAGAGGGATGGGCAGACATATTATGCGACACTCTCCATGACTGCACCAAGTTCCTTCCAGCACTTCCTGCACTAAGAGCCCTTAGGGGGTGAGCGGTATATAAATCGAAGGAATAAATAAATAAATAAATAAATAAATGCCCGACCACCACTCTTCGCTGTATACTTTATCACCAACGGATTATGGCTTGAGCACCTGCCCAGGCACTTGTCCTTTATGGAACCAGAAGTCATGGTTGCCACGCAGGGCTCTTTTTGTAGCAGGAACTCCTTTGCATATTAGGCGACATACTCCTAACTGTAAGAAGAGCTCTGTAAGCTCTTCTTACACACTGTAAGAAGACACACTGTAAGAAGACACACTGTAAGATCTTGGAGGATTGGTTACATTAGGGGTGTGTCACCTAATATGCAAAGGAGTTCCTGCTACAAAAAGAGCCCTGGTTGCCAGAAATGCACACGTTTAAAAGACAGCCATATTAACATGAAAATATTCAAAGCTGGAGAAAGCAAAACGTGTTCGCATCTTGGGTGGCTTCCAAAATTGCCACCATCTTGCAGGAGTTAAAGCCCCAGCCAGTGAGTCAGACAGCTACCCATTTCATTGTTTTTTTTTAAAGCACACACTTAAAGCCACGTACACCCAAATGCCATTTCCCCAGGGACCTTAATTTATGCAGCCACAGAAGGCTATATATTGCTCAGACAGGATTTTCCTGACTTGGTTTTAATATGCCAGGATTCTGGTCAGCTTTGACTTGCTTTCTTTATTGTGAGCGGCTTTGAGCGACAAGGAGAAGCAATACAGAGGTCTAGCAAGGAAACCAATTACTTCACGACAGGTGAACGTTAAGTAGATACAAACCTTAGGCTGCCCCCGACTGCTTCAATGCCCCGAGTGATCCTGAAGGCTGAAGCTCCTTTTGTGGTCTACAGAAAACCAGAGTGACACTTTCAACAGACGCCATCAAGGTGTGAGTGAAGTCTAAAAAAAACCCGCCCACTTTGTGCCTCAGGAACTAACCAATGCTGGCACTTCTAATAAACTGTAACTAATAAGTCACATACATCAGCGACTGAGATATAATAAGGTCAAAGCAGCCTGAACAGCCCCGGCTAGTCTGAGCTCACCAGAGCTCATAAGCTAAGCAGGGCTGGCCATGGTTAGTATTTGGATGGGAGACCACACAGAGGCAGGCAATGGCAAACCTGTTCATCTTTTGCCTTGAAAAATTCCATGAGGGGTAGAGATGTAAAATTTCCGGAAATTTTAAAGCTCGGAAAAAAACCCCAGTTTTTTTTCTGGTTTGTTTCGGGGGGGGGGGGGGCACCCACCCACATGCAAAAACAAAACTGAAACCTTTTTATTTTCTTCTGACAATAGCACCTCCTAAAGGAAGAAATGCATCTTGTTCTTGCATTGGAGAGTTCAGTTTGTAACCTAGGACTTGCTTGTCCTCAGTGCACAGAAATTAGATTAATCTGATACCATATATATATATATTTTAGAAATGATTTGGAAAATATTTGAACACCTTGTCTTAAAATATTTTATTCATCATGTTAAAATAAAACGTTCCATAATCATTTCTTTTCTTTTTTCAATTTTTCCAATTTTTCAGAAAAAAACAAAAAATCTTCAGGGAAAAAACCGGGGGGAAAAAAGTTTTTCCCCCCGAATTTTTCCGGTTTTTTTCCGGGCCTTCACATCTCTAATGAGGGGTTACATCAAGTCCACTGAGACTGAATGGCACTCCATTATTTTTTCTTCTTCGGAAATTCAAAAGCAGTGGCGATCAAGAGCTTCTCTTTTCTAAGGCTGGACTCAAGTCACTCTCTTGGGGAAAGCATAGCAGTGGCCCAAAATACACCCCCCCCCATTCTTACTTCCAGATAACATGGAGTGAAATGCAATAAGGGATATTAACTGAGCAATCCTATCAGAATTTCACGCTTCCAAGCCCATTGAAGTCAGTGGGCTTAAAAGGGTGCGATGGAGCATTTGAATCATGGAAAGAAAAAGGATTATTTCGACTAGGGAATTTATAACTACAAAATCAGTTGCTTACCAAACAGCAATTAGAGACGAAATACAAATTTAAAATTCCATGGTTACAATATTGTCAAATCAAACATTTTGTACAAAGCCCTAGTATTGCACGCTTGGTATGTAGACCACATACACAATTTGAGGCTTTTATTTCAAACAATAAACAATCAGCAAGGGGAGTGATTTCCTCAATATATCATTTATTAAAACAAAAAAAAAAATGGAACCAGTTGACCTCAATACAAAGATCTTGGCATAAAGATCGTGGATTATATCTAAATAAAGACCAATGGAATTTTATCTGTTCTAATTATCTTTTTAAAACTAACGCACTGAACATTAAACTTCAAAATTTTAAAGTTTATTCCCGATGGTATTTAACACCTCAAAGGTTAGCTCATTTAATATCTAATGTAACCCCACAATGCTGGAAAGGTTGTGGTGGTATTGGAACATTTAAACATTGTTGGTGGGATTGTCCTGTAATCGCCAAATTTTGGAGCCAAATATTAGGACATATTGAGAAAATTCTAGATATCAAGATTCCATTTACTCCCGAATTTATACAGTTAAATTATAGGTCAGGAAATAAAATAGATATTTTGTTAATCCTTCTTATAGCAGCAAAAACTTTAATAGCTCAAAATTGGAAATCGAAGAAAATTCCAACTGAGAGTCAATGGTATATGAAGGTATGGGACTTGGCAGTCACAGACAAATTAGCATCCCAGATAGCAGCAACTGACAATATTAAAACATCTACAAACTTCTTGAAAAGATGGTTGTCTTTTTTCTGAATTTGTTACTAACTCTGCGAAGAAGATCTGCTCGGTACCTAAGAAATATTTAGACTTCATGTTCTATTGACTGTTCAATGAGTATTGTACCTAAAGATACGAAATGTAAAGGGTGCTGTGTAACAAAAGTTTTGTGTTCTTTTTGTTAGATGTTAGAAGAGTTGTATTTTTGTAAAATGTGTTGTTTATAAAATAATAAAATGAAAAATTAAGTTTTAAAAAAAGGGGTGCGATGGAGGAGGAGGAGGAAAAGAGACAGGATTTATACCCTGCCCTTCACTACCCAAAGGAGTCTCCGAGTGGCTCACAATCTCCTTTTCCTTTCCCTCCCCACAACAGACGCCCTGTGAGGAAGGTGGGGCTTGCTCCTGAGAGAACAGCTCAGAGAGAACTGATGACTGACCCAAGGTCACACCAGCAGCTGCATGTGGAGGAGTGGGGAATCAAACCCGGTTCTCCCAGATTAGAGTCCACACTCCTAATCACTACACCAAATTGGACTGCACAGTACACTTCCTGTTCCCCACAAGTGGCAGCCAACAAAGTGGAAGGAGGTGGACACACTTGGGACACACTTGCAGATTCCTACCCATTACAGGGGACCAAGGCAGGGTGGGGTGAGAAGGGGAAAGGTGAGAGAGATACTAGATTCAACAGGTCTAGACTGGTGATCACCAGGGCCAGGGCCTTCTCGGTGGCAGCTCCATACTGGTGGAATGAGCTCCTGGAGGAGATCACGGCCCCTGCGGGACCTTTTAGAGTTCCGCACGGCCTGTAAGACAAAGCTCTTCCACCAGGCTTTTGATTAGGAGCTGCCTTAAACACAGAGGAGTGACCCTGTGCCCTGGTTCTTCCACCCTCAGTCTATTTCACAGTCAGTCAGTCTATCTCGCCACATAAATTATGCAATCAGATTGAGAATACCACCAGGACAATATCCAAGTAGTGATATGGTTGGTTTTAGGAACTTCCGCTCTGCTCTTTAATTGTTTCCGGCACTTCGAAAATGGCTTTTGATTGTTCTTGGATGCTTTATGTATGTTTTTAATTGTATTTATATATATTTTATGTAAGCTGCCCTGAGCCCACTTTGGTGGGAAGGGCAGGGTATAAATCGAACTAATAAAATAAAAACGAAAGGATTTGAATCGTAAACTGCCTTCATTCTGTTGGCATCAAGGAGTTTCCCAAATGCCTTGCGTCTGATGAAATTATGAATCAAGAGCAATGTTCCCTCTAAGCTCTGGAGTCTTGTGAGCAAAAATTCTCCTTTGTGAGCGACTGGCATGAAAGTTGTGAGCGAGGGATCTGGCTACTGCATCAATTAGTTTGCTCTGGAGCCCTCCTTCCTGAGCAAAGACAAAAAAGTGTGAGCCAGAGGCTTAAAAACTGTGAGCTAGCTCACACTAACTCAGCTTAGAGGGAACACTGATCAAGAGACCAGTGCCTTTGAGCTATGCCTACATCCAAAGCTTTTGGAAGTATTCCTTTGCCCTCTAATTTCTCTCTAAGCCTCAGATATGTGCCCTGATGTTATGGGCCCAAGGAGCAGCTTCTACAAACAGCTTGGCAGGTGAGGCTGCTACCCACCTGGCTTCTTCAACCCACAGCAGGGTCTCACAGCCTCTGACTGGGCAAATGTCCTCATCATAGTGTGACACTGGGCCTGTACGGCAGTTAGCACACCATACGCCAAGCATTTTGTATTTTCTTTTGTTTATCCTTTATAAGCTCTTTGAGGCATAGATCTTGAGCAGCGGAATTGTTTAAACCTGCTACTTAAGGGACATAAGGACTGAAATAAACTTTGTAACTGCCAGTGTAACTTTAGGATCCCTGTCATTCAATAAAAAGGGTATTATGTCAGACATGGATAATCCAGGCCAATCAACTAAAAGAAGACTATTGTAATGCAGTCTAAGAACCTCATAAAAAGGACATTCAATAACATATACGCTAGAGAATCAAACCAGAGGAAAACATTTTTTTTCATTTTCTAGTGCAGCAAAACCTTTTTGAAGGCAGTTACCACTGGCTGATGAAGATGAATAAAAAGGACATGACTCCCACCTCCAATCAAATATCTGTGCAGTGCTCCTGTTTTTGCACCAACCCACTTCAAATCTGGTTTTTAATACTAGTTTGCTGGCAGACTGCAAACTGAGCTGCTAATTCCCACTAAACCATAGCTCTGAGTCTTTAACCATGCAGGGGTGGTATTTGGTGTCCAGACCGAGTCTTTTTGGCAACTCAGTTTTAAGTCCACCTTGTACTCCTTTCTCCCCGAATCTAGCGTTGTTGAGAAAAGTTTCACAGGTCAAAGGCAAAGATGACAACCAGCACAAGTGTCAGGACACTCAGGATTCTGACTGATGCTCTGGACTCCGTACCCACACAGTATGCCAGTCCCCGCTAGTCCCAAGTGCATGGTTGTAAATAATCCATCATCTTTTCCAAACATCAAAGAATTAAGCAAAAGATGAGTACTCACCAGGTTAGAGGCAAGACGGAGCAGATGTGTTGTTCCCAAATTGGCAGTGGTCTCATACCTGCTGCCTGCTTTGATAAAGACCCCAATTCTTGAGGCAGGAGAGTAATTTTCCAGAGACGCGATCACTAAGCCATACGGTAGTTTTGTGATCTGCATTCAGAAGAGGAGACAGCAGCCCGTATTAACTAGGGCTTCTTCACTGCCACCTCCTCCAATTAACACAAATGCTAAGATGCAAAGGGATTTCTGCTCCGTACTGACCTCAAGATCCTGAGGATGTAGCTGAAGTTTGGCCCGTTCTGCTGCAGAAAAGGCATCTGCTTTCGGTGCACTTTTGAGAGAATAAAACCTCTTCTAACAAGAAAACACAAAAGAAATCACATGACAAATTAGTGTTTGATTCGCAAGCTCAGTAAAAAGTGATCCTGAGTCAAAAATCTTTTTGCTTCATTTTCCTATTAAAGCTACAGATCTGTAGCTCTGTTATGGTTATTTGCAATGCACAGAGTTCTTATTTTACTCTTAAAATAACAAGGCAATATTTTTAGGTATCAGTGCTTGCTGGTTTCTTTCCTCCTGTAAGTTAAGTCCAGCTTCCACCCACCTCTGCAACCCATTTGACAGGCATCCTGACTGGCAAATGAAATGCCTAGCCATGTCTTGGTCCCTGCCAATCTTCCTGTAAGTAAACACAGCACAAACAGGGGGAGGGAGTTCCAAAGTCATGGGGCAGCCACGAAGAAGGCCTTTGCACAGATCCCCACCGAAAGCTTACTGGGTGACCTTGGTGATTGCAAAGGTGTAGACATATTAGTCTAATTTAGCAAAACAAAACAAAAGTCTTGCAGCACCTTGTAGACTAACATTTATTTCTATATGGGCTTTCATGAGTCACCACATAGAAGTGGGCTCAGAATCACTAAAGCGCATATTGAAATAAATATTAGCACATTAAAGGCTTACAAAATTTGTGGTAAGCGTATGAGCTTCTCCAATCCTCTTTCTCACCATCTCAGGAGGATATTGTCGTTGCAAAAATGCCTGTTGATACCCAGGGACAGCTCGCTACAAGACAAGCCCAAAGAAAATGACAACAGAACACCACTGGCGGTCACCTGCAGCTCACAAACTCCAGACATTATTAATGTCTACATTAATTAATGACCTACAATTAATGACCTACACATTATTAATGACCTACAACCAGTGCTGGACAGTGACACTTTCCTTACACAGGCACGGGGGGCCTTACAGACAGCCTGCCAATCTGAAACAACTTCTCACCCACAATGAGAAACTCCTTAGCAGTAACATGGACCCTGGTGCCAAGGCCAAGATGCCAACTTTGCTCTCACATAGATCCTAGCAACACCATCAGTGAACCCAGCACCATCAGCCATACCATCTCAGGTTCATATTCCTGCTCATCCCCTAATGTGATTTATGCCACCATCAAGTGTCAGTTAATGCCCTTCCACCTTCTACATTGGACAAACAGGACAGTCCCTTCTACAAAGAATTAATGGACATAAATTTGACATCAGAAATCACAACATTCAAAGACCACTGGAGGAACATTTTAACCCTCCAGGACATTCAGTTGCTGACCTAAAAGTAGCAGTTCTCTTGCAAAGGAATTTCAAAGGGAGATTAGAAAGTGAGACTGCTGAACTGCAACTGATATTGAAGTTCAAGACAATGCATCCATCTGGACTGAACAGAGACCTAGGTTTCCTGACTCATTACTAATGCTGATTTCTCCACACCTACTACCTCTCTGCATATCACATCTAATCCAATCACACCTACTCTGGTCATTTGGCATCTGAAATCACTCCACTTTCCAATATATAGGACAGATGGACTCACATTCTAGCACATTCTACCACTTCCGAGGAAGTGAGCAGTGACTCATGAATACTCATCCCCTGCCACAAATTTTGTTAGTCTTTAAGGTGCTACTGGACTCTTACCCTTTTCTACTGTTACAAACACGGCTACCCACCTTCTGGATGACACTTCCATCTTAGACCCCTTCCAGTCCAGTGCTGTCTCCAAGGGATGGAGACAGCACTGATCACCCTCACAGATGACCTCCGGAGGCATTTGGATTGGGGCGGATCGGCAGTGCTGTTGCTGTTAGATCTGTCAGTCGCGTTCGACACGGTTGACCATCAGATACTGACCCACCGCCTCACCAACATTGGAGTTCAGAGACTAGCCTTGCAGTGGCTTGCTTCCTTTCTCCAAGATTGGCGCTGGGGGATCAGCTATCCCAAAGGCACCCATTGGAATGTAGAGTGCCTCATTGGAATGTAGTGGTGCCCGATCTTCAATGGGGCACCACAAGGGGCAGTGCTGTCCCCGATGCTTTTTAACATCTATATGCGCCCTCTTGCCCAAACTGCCTGGAGGCTGGGTTGTCACCAATATGCAGATGACAGCCAGCTCTATCTGCTGTTGGACAGCCAGTCTGACTCCAAACCGGAAGACCTAGGTCAAGCATTACAAGCTGTAGCTGGTTGGCTTAGGCTGAGCTGGTTGAAATTGAATCTGACGAAGACAGAGGACCTGTGCCTGAGTCGGAGCGGTCCGAGGGTAGGGATCCCGCTCCCGATCTTCGATGGGGCACCACTCAGGCCAGCGCCGGAGGTTAGGAGTCTGGGAGTGCTCCTAGATGCCTCCTTAAGAATGGAGGCCCAGGTAGCAGCCACTGCCAAGTCGGCCTTCTACCATCTTTGACTAATTAGGCAGCTGGTTCCCTTCCTTGAACGCAATGACCTGGCTACAGTGATCCATGCGATGGTCACCTCGAGATTGGATTACTGTAATGCCCTCTACATGGGGCTGCCCTTGTCACAAATCCAGAAGCTGCAGGTGGTGCAAAACGCTGTGGCCAGGTTGTTGATGGGAATCCCGATTCAGAAGCACATCTGACCTGTGCTAAAGACGTTGTGCTGGCCCATGGTCCCTTAAACACTGCCCGAGCCAATCGCCCTAGACAGCCGCAGAAGGCTGAAGAGCTAACCGTAAAGCGAGGAATGTTGCTAGCACTTTATCATGTTTGTGTTTTAACATTGTGTTTTTTAATTTATGTGATTTTATGTAATTGTATTTTGGAATGTTATCCTATTTGTAAGCCGCCCTGAGCCGGGAGGGCAGGATAAAAATCTCATAAATAAATAAATCATAAATGTTGCTAGTCTTTAAGGTGCCACTTGAGTGGCCTTGAACCAGTTGCATTCTCTCAGTCTAAGGTGCCTCACAGGGCTATCATAAGGATAATAAATATGGCCAAGGCCAGTGGTGCAAAATCAGGTAAAAATCTATTTTATTACTCAGTTAAATTTCCAAAAATTCCCTAAGCATTTCGCCAGCAGGCTTTGTCAGGGGAATCTTACCTGATTTTGCACCATCGGCCTCAGTCCGATTTTTTATCCCCTGCAACTGGTGTGGCTCTTAATTTTCTTGTTATCATAAAGATAAAACATAGAAGAGAACCCTGAAGCTGGCCCCTGGACCTATAACTTTCGCTCAACCTACCCTGCAGGGTTGTTGCGAGAATAAAATGAACAAAAGGGAAAAGAATCAAGTATGCCACCCTGAGCGCTTTGCAAGAAGGGAGGGATCAAAATGTACTATACAGAACAACAGGGGGCCCCCTCCCTCGGCCCTGCACCTTCCATTACAAATGCACAGCAGCCAGGCCCTGCAAGGAGAAAACTAGCATGTCAGCGGGGGTGCTGCGGGGTTCCTGGGCGTGACCTTCTGCCAAGGAGAGGAGAGCCGCTGCCGGCCTCTTTCCTCCCTTCAAGGCCCAGGTCAAGGTCGCGGCTGCCCTCCTCGGGCCTCTCCCCTTCGCCATCCCCACCCAGGCGGCTGCCCGGCTCTGCCGCCTCGGCCCCCTCCGCCAGGCCGACCCCGCTCACCGAAAGGCAACGCGCCGCAAGCGGAACGGACTTCATCGCCTCCATAGCCGCCCCCAACCTCCCAAGGAGGAAACCAAGATGGCAGCGGAAGAGGACCTCGCTTGCCCGGCATGCACCGCGCAGCCGGACCATAGAGAAACAGGAAGAGCTTCCTGGCTCTCTCTTCCCAGGGCCGCAGACGGAGAGAGAGTGGACAATGGTTTTCCTTTAAACTTCCGGTTCCCGATTGCAGCTGGTAGTGACGTCCATATGCGGGGAAAGAAGAGGGTGGCATTACATGGGGGATCCTTCAATGAGACAGGCAAGATTAAAGGTTCCCTTTCGGCTGCCCCCTTCTCCCCCCCCCCCCGGAGGTACAATGTCAGTTCTTTCTGCGCGCACAGCAGATGTTTTAGCCCCAACAACCCACAGTCCCTCCATGACACACATTCCAGTTATGCAACAAAAATATTATTTTGTAAATCAAAGCAAAAGAAACTAAACGTCCTCACCTTCCCGGAACGTGCTCTAGGAAGCTTGGAACGGGGCGCGGCACTGGCTCCTAACAGTGCACTGTAAGAGTTTACACAGTGTTTTGGAAATATTTCCCATGTTTTATTTCGTTTTCATTTCGAATCAAAATGTAACCAGGCACTGGCGACAACTTGGACCCGCGTCGTTGTCAGGGATTGGAAATCCATTGTTTGGATGGAATAACTGTTTTGAGTCCAAAACAAAATCCCTATAATACCTTTACAGAACTCTTCCTCTCTGTTTTTAATTTAAAATTGGGGTTGCCAAGCCCGGCTGCAGAAATGCCAAGACCGGGAGAGTGGGGTTGGGGGACGGGAGGGACCCTGGTGTAGGGTACATAAAGCCAGGGGCAGTCCGCCTTCCAAAGCCGCCGTTTTCCTTCATCAGAAGTGGGGTCAGTGTTTTAAATAACGAAATAAGTGATTAGTCTGGATAGCCGTTGTAATTCTGGGAGTTGTAACCCCCCTCCCCAACCGGGAGGTTGTTGGCGACCTGCAGCGGGAGGGAAAAAACGAACAAAGTTTGAGTCCAGCGGCACCTTGAAGACCCCTGCGTAGAAACTTTCGTGTGCACGCACACTTCATCCACGCATCTGAACCAGTGTGCGTGCACACGAAAGTTGATCCCGAGCAGTGTTCCCTCTAAGCTGAGTTAGTGTGAGCCAGCTCACAGATTTTGAGCCTCCAGCTCACCCATTTTTGTCTTCGCTCAGAAAGGAGGGCTCCAGAGCAAACTAATTTATGCTGCAGCCAGATCACCTGCTCGTAGTTTTAATGCCAGGAGCTCACAAAGTAGAATTTTTGCTCACAAGACTCCGCAGCTTAGAGGGAACATTGATTTCCCAAGAATTCAACTGTGTGGGTCTTCAAGGCGCCGCCGGACTCAAACTTTGTCCCCTTACTTCAAAGCAACACGGCTCTGCCCCTGAATCAGCTCTGCAGAGCCCGAAAGCTTGCGGGGCCGGCCGGGGCGTGTGCTCGTGGGAACAGGCTCTCGGGGACCGCATCCTGCACGGGCGCGCCTTCAAGCCCGCTGCTCTTTCCCATTCGGGTCCTCGGGAGCGACGCCGCCAGCCAGCCCCGGGTCTGGCCTCCTGCCATTGGCTGGCTGCTCCGCGTGCCCGCTAGGCGGCGCTCGGCGGCGCTGGAGGGCCGGCGGGTTGGAGCGGGAGCGCCTCCTCGTCCCGGGCCGCACTTTGCAGCGAGGCGGCGGCGTTCGGGGAACCGCGGCGACCACCATGAGTCGGGGAGTCCCGCCGCCGGTTTTCCTGGGAGCCGAGGCCGTGGAGGAGCATTTCCCCCCCGCCAGCCTGCTCGTCCCCGCCTTGGAAGCCGCCCTGGCGGACTTCTCCAGCGGCCCCGAGGGAGGCGTTGTGCAGCCGGTGCGCACCGTGGTCCCCATCCAGAAGTACAGCGGGTGAGAGCCGGGCTGGGGGTGGGGGGCGGCGAGGAAAGGGTGGGCAGCCTCGTCCCGAAGGATTTTTTTTATTTATGCGGCGGGGCAGGGTTGCCAACTTCTTCCACTGGCCTCGGCTCATGTGCAGTTTTTAAGAGAATCTGCAGAGATTTTCTTGCTGACTTCTGCCCTGGTGCAACCACGCTCCCCAAAATAAAGACTAGACAGATTTTGTTAGTTGGCAACCCGGTTTTTTTGGGGGGGAGGGCTCTTCCTCTCTCTCTCTCCGCTTCCCTATTTATTTATTTATTTTGAAGGCTCCTGTGCCTTGGAAGGCTACATCATGACTGACCGGCAGGAATTCAGCAAAGCTGTTTCTTCACATCTCACCGCTTGGGTTCCTGCAGCTGTTAAAGGAGCAGCTGTTGGTGGTTTCCCCACACTCCACTCATGGGTTACCCTTTGCTGATAAGAACTGGGGAGTATCTGTTTAGTGGTTCACAGCTCTTTTTTTTTTAAAGCTTTCATAGAGGGGAAGTGGTGAATCTCTGTTTTGATAGTTCTGGGTAGGATGTTCTGTTCCACAGTGTGCCTTTTGTAAACAGTTCTGGGATATCTCGAAAGTAATTCTCTCTAGGATTCCACTTTTGAAAATGTTCACGTGGAAATCCTTGTTAGGATAAAATCTTGACAAAAATGAATGTAAGGGGTGCCATTAATACAGACAGGATTCTAGAATCTATTTTGGGGAGCATAAGATTTCATGGTGGCATGCTGTCCTCCCTTCCAAGACTGTTGTGAAGTCAAACAAAACTTGTTAAATACTTTGCAGGTGCGAAAAGCCTTAGCTATACCAGAAATTAAAACCAAGAGTCTTTGGGTCTCTTCATACCCTGTTTTTCTATCAGGTTTTGTGATCCAGAGCCCATTAAAGAATTATAATTTTATTTCTTTAAATTGCCCTGGGGTATCAGGGAAATGTGTGGTTTTCTTGGTTTCATATATTCCTTGAAGCTTATTCCCCTCTCATCAGCTGTGTGGCCAATAAGGGAGAGAAACTGAAGCGCTCAAAGGTTTGCTTCTGTTGTCTGAAGGTTCTTAGGCGTGATGCCTGCGTACAGTGCAAAGGATGATGCCTTGACCACCAAGCTGGTGACCTTTTATGAGCACCTAAAGGACCCTTCTGTTCCTACGCACCAAGCAACGGTACTCTTATTGGATCCAACCAATGGGACTCTAAAAGCTGTAAGTCTCTGAGGTGGTGGTGGTGTTCACGCCTGGTAGAAATAGCTCTCCAACTTGTTGAGCATCTAAACTGCAGCCGGTGTGCTCAAGTGCCTGGAACTGTGGAGCTGAGTTCAGATTCTAGGCCAGAAAGGAACTGGGTGGTTGGTCCCTCGACGTCTTGTGTTTTTATCCTGCCCCCGGGAATGCCAGGTGTGGTTCTGTCGCTCCTCTGCTGTATCCTCACCACAAACCTGTGGGGTGGGTTAGCTTGAGACAGAGAGAATGTGCTCTGAGATTCGTAGCCGAGTGAAACTTTGAACACAGATCTCCTCGCCTGCCATTGTACCCAGGGGGGGTCCCCAACCATTTGGAGCCTGTGGGCAATATGGAATTTTGAGAGGGAATGGCTGCCACGGGAGGCGGGGCCAAACCCAAAATGGCTGCTGCAAGAGGTGGAGTCAAAGAGAAAAACCTTCCTCCCCACACCTCCTGAGAAGGGGGTAATGGAGCCACATGCTAAGGAAAGCCCAGGCCCTTACCAGACCTCTTGATCCCCCAGTGGAAACCCTTTCGTTCAAATGAGGGAATGCAGCCAATAACAAGTTGTACCTTACAGGGGCTCCACCCACTTTCTGAAAAACTTGGTGGGCTGCAAGGGAAGTACTGGCGGGTGCCCTGTTGGAGAACCCTTCCCTCACCACTACACCTCTCACAGATGGTCTTGAGCAAGATTGAAGTCCCACACGCTGCCTGGAGACACACCTGCTGGTATCTCTCCTGCGCATTGCCTTTTGGCATATGTACAGCTTAGCGTTGTTGTTCCTGTGATTTCTAAGAAATTTTTCCTGCTGTGTCAGCGTGTGAACTGAAGCTTTTTGCGCTTCAGAATCTCTCTCTGTCTGATCTCCTTTCTTTCTGAAAAGGGTGACAGAGTTCAGGGCAGAGCCAATTCATGTGATGAATCAAAGAAAGATTTGACTTGGGTGCTTTTTTACTAGGGCTTTCACCCAATTAATACCTGCTTCACTGTATCGATTGCAGTGGATTAACCAAATCTACTTACATTTGCATATGAGGAAGACATAGTTTCCTCTAGTTCAGCAGATGATGCATACGTGTGTCACGGCAGGCAGTTTCTGAAACGGAGCATTTCCCCTTTCTCACATGCAGGTGGGAACGCCTTTTCAAAGGTGGTGCTTAATGCTAGCAATTTTTTAAATCACTTGTTTAAAAAAACAACAACGAGAATCTGCTGCCTAGTTTAATTAGGGGTCCCTTTGAGTATGTCAAACAGTTTGATGCATGTAATGTTTGCAGCCCTTATTTTTCCTTGTCTTTGGCGGGAATGGTTTGATGTATGCACCTTGGCACTCAACGGCCATGTTTCTTGGCTGGTGCTATGGCGGTCAGCTGCCCATGGTCATGCCCACATACATCCTGCCCACGCATCCTGTGCACTCATCTCACTCATGCGAGGCCTCCTAGGGTGCTGTTTCTGAACTGGTATGGCATCCTTAGTACGTGGTCAGACACTCCTAGAGTTGGAAGGGACCTCGGAGACATCTAGGCCAACCCCTTGTCCTGTATAGGAAATCCACCGCTTGGTGTTCCTAATGGGAGATTGTCTAGGCTATGCTACGGTGGAGAATCCACCCATCCCAAATGACTGAGTCCATTGTCAAAGTGTCTCCTGATGTTCAACCAAAACATACCCTCCTGTAGCTTAAGCCCATTAGATCTAGTCTTTCTCTGTGAAGCAGCAGAGAAAAAAACCTTTGCCCTCTCCTGTCTGGTGACCATTCAGCTATTTGAACAGCACAGTCCCCTCTCCATTCAGGCTTTTCTTCTCCAGGCTAAATATACCTGGTTCCTTCAGTTGTAGAATTTGCACTCCAAACCAGTGCTCCCTCTAAACTTTGGAGTCTTGTGAGCATTGTGAGCTGCTGGTATTAAAGCTGTGAGCAGGCATTTGGCTACTCCATAAATTAGTTTGCTCTGGTGCCATCCTTCCTGAGTTAAGACAAAAATGTGTGAGCCGGAGGCTAAAAAACTGAGCTAGCTCACTCTAACTCAGCTTAGAGGGAACACTGCTCCAAACCCCTGACCATTGTTGTTGCCCTCCTCGAGTAAAGGTAAAGGTTTCCCTTGCTCGAAAGCCAGTCGAATCCGACTCTAGGATTGCGGCGCTCATCTCCATTTCCAAGCCGAAGAGCCAGCGCTGTCCAGAGACATTTCCATGGTCATGTGGCTGGCATGACTAGACGCCAAGGCGCACGGAACGCTATTACCTTCCCACTGAAGTGGTACCTATTTATCTACTTGCAATTTCTTGCTTTCGAACTGCTAGGCTGGCAGGAGATGGGAGCTCACTCCGTCATGCAGCCCTCGGGTCTCAAACTGCTGAGCTACCGACCTTCCAGCCTGCAGTTCAGCGTCTTAACCACTTGAGCCACCTCTAGCCCATTGCAATTCATCTGTGATAACAATCATTCTTTGAGCAGCCTGACAAATGACTGCAGTCTCAGAACTGAGAGCCGTTTAATGGCATACTGGGAATCTGGGTCCGATTCCCCCCTTAGCGATGAAGCTTCCCAGGTCACCAGTTATGCGCTAGGCCTGACCTACTGGGCAAGATGGTTGTAAAGATAAAATGTAGGAGAGCAGGATGGAAATGGGATGGGTGGGTGGATTTTGGAAGCAAAGGGACGTTAGCTGTAGGTCTGGTTTTGCACAAGGAAAAACATCGGGTCCTGGATTATTTTACTTCTGCTTGATGTTCTCCTTTGGAAAAGGTCATGGATGGCAGCGTCATTACAGCCAAGCGAACGGCCGCAGTGTCCGCAATAGCCACCAAGGTGGGTGTCGCCATGCTATTGAATAAAAACGGTTGGTGCTACACAAAGCAGCGTCTGCCACTTCTGTTCCGGGTCTTTTTTGCTTTCAGCCCTTGCAAGTGCCCGTTGGTGTGGAGTACTGCTGGATTGAGGCAAAGGAGATTTCCTTGGGCAGCAGAATAAAGCCCCGGGGTGATTCTTCTTGTCTTGTTTCTGTTTGCCAACGTTTCTCCTGCAATTTGAGCAGGGTGCCCTGAGACCATTTGCTGGCAGCGGTCTAGGTTTGGGCCATGAAAATAAATGGGCCTCAAATTGATGTGACTCAATGGATTTTTTCCCCCTGGTCTAGAGACTTGAGCTGCTGCGCGCTCAGCCAGATTAAAGCAGATGAGTGCAAAATAAGCTCAGTCGGTTCGTGTCGTTTGCAGTTTAATAGCAGGACGAATACACATCTAATTGGTATTCCTTTGTGTTGTTTTCTGTTGAGAATGCCAGGGGTTTCCCTTTTCTGGACCATCAGTTTCTAACAGGCCTTAAACCGCTATGCCCAAGGCTTGGAATGCTACATCAGATGCATGTAGTGAGTCCTTTCTAGACAGATGCTTAACTGTGAGTTTAAGGAGCGAGAGGGGGGGGGGGGGGGGGACAAACAGCAGGGATTTTTAAAAAAATAACTTTGTACATAAACATCAGACTAGTGATGACGCACCTTGTGGATGAAGCGGACGCTAGTCAACAAAAACCCGTGGCGCTTTAAAATCTTCTTAGCTGTAACGCTGCGTAGCCACTTCCTTGCACTAGATCTCAGTTTTTTGTCTGCCCCAGAACATTAGCCAGCCTCTCTGGAAGCTTTTTGGGTTTGTTTTCAGCCCGTTTTTCTGGGTGACCCTTCCCCCCAATCTTCAATCGGAATTAATGTTTGTTGAAAATCAAAGGGGTCGTGCGCAAATTAAGTGATTAGCGGGCCCTCTTTTGTCCTTCCCCCTGTTCAAAGGCGCTCTTCTTCAAAGCGCTGGTGTTGTCTTTATTCAGAGCGCCTTTGAATCTTTTATCTAGAAATACTCTGCGGCATCTGTTTTTGAGTTCAAAGCTATTGCAGAGTTCTGTAGGCTTTTTTTTAAAAATCTCCTTCGCTGTGGCAGTCACTCTGGGTATTGAGGCTTCATAGATTATGAATGTTCCATGTAAAAAGATACTTCGGGTTTGATTTGGGCCAATTCTCCATTGACTTCCCCAGGGTTGGGTGACTGGCTACCAAATAAGCCAAACACAAAACAGCTTCCGCCGTAATTTGTTTCTGGGACGTATAGCTTAGGTTTAAAGGCCAAACTAGATGCTCCCTTCTCATAAGTACAATGTGCCATTGAAAGCAGAGTTACATCTGTCGGAATCCACTGGAGTCGGTAGGCTTAGAAGTATTCACGCATGGCTTACGTTTAGCTTTCTAAAAATCCACTGGGGATTCTGAACACTGATCTCATGTGGCCTCTAAGGAGCATCAAATTATAGTGTAGGTTTCTCTGGGGGGAGGGAATGAAGGTTTCAACTTGAGCGTCTGCCAGAGCTGTCAGTTTTGAAGGGGACCATTTGAATAACCAGTTCTTTTTCCAATGGGTGCCTTTATAGTTGTTGATGCCGACCAATTCTGAAGTTCTCTGTATCCTCGGGGCTGGTGTTCAAGCCCGTAGCCACTACGAGATCTTCATGGAGCTGTTCTCGTTTAAGGAGGTAAGAGAAACATCTTATTTGGTGGGGGGGGAGTAAACACAACACACATGGGCTGTGGTCATACTGGCGGCTTGGCGCAATATGGTGCCGCCTCTTATTGTACCAGTTTAAAGTGTTGCAGGGAATATCATCCAGGCAGCACATCCTTTTGTGGGTTGCCCATGTAGACATCCTGTGGTCAGGTATCCACATTACTGCAGTGCCTTACCCCCAGAAATTTTTCAAAATGCATGTGCATGCATGTGTGCTAATGCACGTTCACATATGTCCACATGTGCACCTGAGGGACCGCATTTCCCCACATATTCCCCAAAGAGCACTTCAGTCGGGGTCACAACACCGGCTGGTGACCCCGGGCCCTAAGGAGTCCAGGCTTGCGGTAACAAGGGCCAGGTCCTTTTCAGTGGTGGCTCCTATCTGGTGGAACTCCTATCTTGTGCAGTTCCGCAGGGCCTGTAAGACGGAGCTCTTCCGCCAGGCTTTCGAGTAGGAGCCACCACTACCACTACCACCACCGCTCCTTCATAGAGTGATACCGCCAGAGGGCCGGGTAACATCTATCCACGACCCTAGCCCTCCCCCTCTGCTATGCAAGATGTTGGGAGTTTTATACGTGCGTCCGATGTAACTGAATTTTAACTGTTTTAGCTTTTATATACTGTATGCACTTTGTGCTCTGTTGTAAGCCACCCTGAGCCCGTTCGCGAAGAGGGCGTGGTATAAATACAATAAAATAAATAAAGAAAATAAACATGCGCATATAGGCAAAAATTGAAAAAACCCTCCCTAGCGGCAGGAATGGATCTGCAGGTTCAAACTGCCAAATCCGTTCTGTGTGCGCTCCTCCGCGTTCATACATCTGGCCATGCGCAATGAATGCACGGGGAACCAGAAACACCACTTGTGATGTGGTGCCTTTTTAACCCGGCTCCAAGTTGTCCTAAGACGGGATGAGCATGCCGGGGGAACGCCTGACAGATGTGGCTGTGTGACTGCACCCATTTGATCTGGAGGGGAGGGGTGGCTGCGTTGGGCCAAACTGCTCATGCGATCACAACCATGTTCTCGATACAACAGTGCAATAACTGGATTATCATCCTGTACCTTAATCGACCCCCCTTTTTCATAAATTGCCTTTTATATAAAGAGAGGATGGAATACAATGAAAGGTGTTGGCAGTGCCTTTGTGGTGGGGTTAGGTAACCCTTCTAGCCAGGGTCCAGATAATTTCATGTAAATGTTCCAGCACAGAGGAAAATAACTCCCCTTCCTTAACGCTGTGAGCACAGGCTGTATCTCCTTCTCTCCTTGATATGGGAGGTTCAATGGCAGATCTCTCACATACCATATATGGCCTGAGTAGTTGGGAGATAGAGCTCTGCTTTCCTCACTAGAGGAATGGGTCCATGTGGATGAACACTTTCCTAATACTTAACATGCTGATGAAGCACCCCTTTTTCCAGTTTCCTCCTGGGCTCATGTAGCAGACTACAGGACAGGTAGCTGATCTTAGACACTGCTGTCGACTGACCGATTATTCATTGATTCCTTCATTCATCACCTTTAATAGGCATTTGTCTCACCAATAATATACCTTGTGCTTTTTCAATTTGCCTTGGAGGTGAGGGTGTGGAATCGCAGTAAAGAGAAGGCCGAGAAATTTGCCCGCTCAGTGGCTGGACCCATACAAGTCTGCTCGACTGTCCAGGAGGCTGTCGCCGGGGCAGATGTGATTGTCACGGTCACTATGGCAACAAAACCGATTTTACATGGAGAATGGGTGAAACCTGGGGCCCATATCAATGGTAAAGTACACTTTGTTAACTGATTTTTCCTCTTTTGCCACTAAAATTATTGTTGACTTTTGTAGTGTGGTGAGCCAGCAAGGTCTGGAGCAGGGGTTCCTTGCCATGCTGAGTCTCTAGGCTTTTCTGTAGTGGCCTTGCCACAAAATGGCTACCATGGGGGTAGGACAAAATGGCTGCCATGTAGTTGGAGCTAGTCACAGAATGTCCCAAGCCAGGCAACCTCCCATGAAGGCTGTCCTTGCAGAGGTTTAGGCTTTTCTGAACTACCTCCTGCACTTAAATGGCAGAGTAAAGTCAGGATCAGCTCTAGGTTCCAGTGCCCTCCACTGCTCCTCTGAGCAGGAGAAAAATTAAGGGGGGGGGGAAAGCAGCCTCATGCCATTACTGGAAGTGTATACAGGAAGCAACAAAGGGTAGCTCTAGGAATTACAAAGCAGCCTCATGTGGTTACTGGAAGTGTATACAAGAAGGTGATTCCTAGAGCTTCCCTTTGTCACTTCCTGTATGAACTTCTGGTAAGTACATGAGGCTGTATTTTTATTTTTATTTAATTTTTTCTTCTTCTTTGCACCCCCTCTCACAAGCTTCCCACAAGTTGCCAAGCAATGCCTGGCGACCCTGATGGACTCTTTGCTTTGGACAGCTGATACTGTTCAAGTTCAGTGTTCAGAGAGGGTGTTCCCTGGCGGATCACACAGAGAGGTTTCCAAGCCCAGAGGCATAAGAGAGTCTGTCCCTATGGCCAAGCTGAGGCTCCATGGCTACATCATGCATGCACAGAATGAAACTGGCATGTTGCTGGGCAGTCAGCCAATAGGGAGTGACCCTTATCTCCCTTGGGGTGTGTGTTTTGTTCCGTTCCAGACCCTTTACTGCTACAGGTCCAGCTAGACAAAGTGTCAGGTTCAATAGCCAATTTTAGTATATGTGCTGCCGAAGCGAACACAAGGTTCAATAGCAAGTAAATCTCCACACACAATTCCAGGGAAACGTTATGCTTTATTAGATTACAGGTCCATTGACATAGTCTACAGGGATATTGTTAGGAATGACAATGGGGTGGATGCATCCCTTCATATAACGTGATGCTGCAACTGGCTAAGCAAATGAAATCCAAGCGCGCGGGGGGGAATTCTCCCGGTGGGAGGTTACATAATAAGAGGGAGAGCCTCCGTGCCTCATGAGAGCAGAAATATTCACACCAACAGTGGAACGCAAGCCCTCCCTCCTTCTCAAGGTTAGTCAGAAAACCCAGTCTGGCAGCGCCAGTTCACACGGTCTTAGGAGCGCCTCCCTATCGCTGTTTACAGCAAGCTAGCAAAGCGAGCGAGCAAGCATGCGCCGTAGCGCCACAGTCAGGAAAGGACAAATACACATGAAAAAAATGGCAGCTAGCTGACACAAAGATGGTGTACTGTCCACAGGTCAAACCACGGATGCTGTAGCCATTTCAAAGCGTCATGAGGGCCTGACCCACAGCACAATGGGCTGAGGTGCTCTTGTTCCCCCCACACACACACCTTTTCAAGAGCCAGAATAGCTCGGGGGGTGGGATTTCGGCCATTTCGGCACTTGAAAAGGTGTGCAGAGGGACATAAGAGCACCTCAGCCTGCCACAGTGGCCGTGGCTGCCAGACAGACCCGTAGACGCCACCCTACTTAGTTTGGCCCGAAGGCAAAGATGATCTCATGCTTGGCCATGTCTGAATGCTGCAGAGCAGCAACTTCAAGCCCCCCCTTCCCCCCCCAACCTGTGAAATTGTTGAGCAGGTAATAAAAACTCTTATCATTTTTTTTTAAAATCACACCTGCTGTGCTTTAATTATAGCCCTCAAGGATTAGCCGATCCAGATTAACAGGTTTCAAGATGGCAAAATGTGAAGAGGGGGAACGCATCTGCATCGGGTGATGATCTCGGGAGTAGGCAGGTGGAACTAAAGGCCATTGCAGAGGGAATAATGAAATTCTGTGCGAGGCCGGGCTTTTGGGGGGGGGGGCCCAGCTCCGCAGCTGGTCTCTTCTACTGTGTTAACTACTTGGCCTGGAGTTTAAAAATAATTGCATGAGTCCCTCCTCAGACTGGCACACCCCTTCTTGTGGCGCGAGTCGAGGGGGAGGGGAATACAACGGGTGTCCTCCTCGCTGAATCTGGCTTTTGACATTGGAGTTTTTCCTCTTTATTGCAGAGCTCCGAGACAAAAGTTTTATTAAATCCTGATCCCTTTTTCCTCGTAGTTTAAAGGAAAGGCTCAGCTGTTTGAAACCGGTTCCACATGCTGCTGCTTTCTTGCTTGGGAGGTCTCCTCGTGGGCTAACAGCCCAGCGACAGAAATGTCCTGTTTGTGTTGTCCTCGTTGCTCTCTGTGGTCGTCCCCTCATGTCCTTTATTTTTACTTACTTTACTTATATCCCGCCTTTCTCCCCAATGAGGACCCAAAGCAGCTCCCGTCGTTCTCCTCTCCTCCAGTTTTATCCTCACAACAACCCTGTGAGGTGGGGTAGGCTGAGAGGGTGTGACTGGCCCAAAGTCGCCCAGCAAGCTTCCATGGCAGAGTGGGGATTTGAATCTGGGTTTCCTGGATCCGAATCTAACACTCTAACCACTATACCACACTGGCTCACTATTTTTCACACACACACACACACACACACACACACACACACACACACCGCAGTCACAATGCTGACAGAGAACCAAATGGAAGAATGCAGACAGCTTGGTCTTCCGCACATTTGAGAAGCTTCCACCACGGGGTGGGGTGGGGGTGGGGGTTACAGAACCTCCCTTGACGTATCCTAGTTTTCATTTCCCCTTATGCCCCCCCCCCACCTTTTGTCTCTGAGGAAACAGAACAGGGTTTGTGGCTGTAAATAGTGGGAAGGGAGCAAACAGTTCGTTGACGTCTCCCTGATTTTCTCGTTCACACTCGGTTGAATGCTTTGTCTGAAGGGTTTTCAGCCTGGGTCGAGGCACAGCAAAGCGCAAGGGGGAGCAATTAGCGTCTTCCTTCACTGAGGCAACCCACTTCTGCACAAGAGCTCTCCCCCCCCCCCCCCCCCCCCTAGGATGCCTGAGTGGGCTTTCAGATGAATGCTCAAGTCCTCCACCCCACGCAACTCGGCTTGCCGTCCGGCTCTCTTCTGGGTTGTTTATCAGTCTGAAAGGAGATGATTCTGGA
Organism: Gekko japonicus; assembly: GCF_001447785.1. Taxonomy (NCBI): domain Eukaryota; kingdom Metazoa; phylum Chordata; class Lepidosauria; order Squamata; family Gekkonidae; genus Gekko; species Gekko japonicus. The sequence continues at coordinate 1,164,150 of NW_015175980.1, forward strand.
TCCTCTTTTAATTACAGGGCTTTTAATTAAAAACCCACGCACAATCTCCCTGCAACCAGGAAAGAGGATTAGCAAAAGAGCACATCCTGGAGAACTTGTCGAGAAGACTGATGAAAGCCCTGCGCCCCCAAGGTTTTCGGGCTTTTGTGGGATAGTCATTATTTATTTTGATTACTTCATTTATACCCCACCTTTCTTTCCAGTGGGAACCCAATATAAGCAGCGTATGTTCTTTCTGTCCATTTTATTCCTGTGAGGTAGGGTTAGGCTGAGAGTGTGTGACTGGCCCAAGGTCACCCAGCAAGCTTCCATGGCAGAGTGAGGATTCAAACCCGGGTCTCCCAGAATCCTAGTCTGACGCTATGACCACTACAACCCATTGGATAGCTGCACAAACCAGGAGCATTCAGTGCCAGGAGCATGGGATTCTTTCCCTGCATAAATGGTATGGGAGAGCTGCTTTTGAGGTGACTTCTGGTGGCTGACGCCACTGGCAGCATCCAGTCGCTCCCTCTCCTTCCACATGGCAGCTGCCTTAGGGAAAAAAATAGCATCATTAACAACGGAAATGGCCTCATCGCAGCAAGTATGCTGTCGGTTTCGAATGGTTGGAAATGCAACCTTCCTGAAACATTATGACAGAAGCACATGAAGCGGTGATAGCAATATTAGTATGTATGTTAATACAAACTTCAGTCATGGATTTACAATATGCACAAGGTCCTGAACCAAGGATTTAACCTCCAAAATCTCTCTCTGAAAACTGGGAATAATTATCTCTATTCCCCAGGGAGTATTGTAAGACTGAGCCAAGACATTTCATTTCTGTGTCTTATTCATCCACACAATACCCTTTTCCCTCTTGGGCCATCTGTTTTGTGAATGGAGATATCTGAGGCTAAACCTTGAAGGACGTCTGTGGCTGTAGCAGGACTGCTTTAGCACCCTCTCCAAACTAGCACCACGCTACCAGAGTTCTAGGATTCAGAGATCCTTTTCCATCGTCTGTGACGCTTGCACCATATTCTTGGAGAATGAAGAACGAGAATCTATTGGATTTGTTTTTTTCTTTGGCTCATAGCCGTCGGAGCGAGCCGGCCAGACTGGCGGGAACTGGATGATGATGTGATGAGGAACTCTGTGCTGTACGTGGACACCAGAGAGGCTGCTATGCGTGAATCCGGAGATGTTATTTTATCTGGGGTAAGAAAAGGGAGGATTGTCTCTCCCCCTCTTTTAAAGCAGCCTGGATTGGTTACAGGTCTGGAGGTCTGTTTTGGAGACAACAGTACCATTCCGAATGATCTTCTGTGGATGAGTGACACCTTTGGCATCCATCCTTAGAACAACTTCAGGGCATGGTTGAAGGGGAGAGATGTCGCTCCGCATGGGAAGAACCCACCACTTGAGGTAGAGCCACATGCTTTGTAAGCAGAATATTTCAGGCTCAATCCCTGGCAACTCCAGTTAAGTGGATCTTTGGGAGAGGTCTGCTGCCAGTCAGTTATTTTGATTACTTCATTTATACCCCACCTAGCCGGGCTGGGAGAGATCTGCTGCCAGTCAGTTACTCGGCTTAATGGGCTGATTTGGTGTAAGGCAGTTTTCTTACACTTGTGCAGGCATAGAATGTGGAAAATGGGAACAGTCACAAAAAAGAACAGCAAGGAGCAGGAATTGCAGGCATAGAATGTGAAAAATGGGAACATTCCCAAAAAAGAACAGCAAGGAGCGGAATGCTTGATATTTGACTGCTACAAGGGTATCGAGGAGAGGGAGCTGCAAGAAACTAAGGCCCCAAGAGTCCCCAAATGTTTAGCCTCCATCACACTTCAGTTGCTCTTTTAATCCTAAAAAGCCCAGTAGCACCTTTAAGACTGACAAACTTTACTGTAGCAGAAGCTTTCAAGAAACATAGCCAATCCATATGCAAAAGAACCTCCTCAGGAAAGCTCCTCCATTAGCACGTCACAGCCCGGGGAAACTCCTACAAGGTAATGACTCAGCCGTACCCCACCTTCCTGAGTAGATATAAATGACCTGCCTACCATTTTTCTTCTCACCTTGGCACAGAGAGTACTCCATCTTTCTGTGCTATACCTCTGAGGATGCCAGTCACAGCTGCTGGCAAAATGTCAAGTCCTACAATGCCAAGACCATGGCCATACAGCCCAGAAAATCTACAACAACTAATAAAAAACACAGCTCTGTTTGTCAGATGCGTCTGACGAAGAGAGCTGTGTTTCTCGAAAGCTTATGCGACAATAAAGTTTGTTAGTCTTAAAGGTGCTACTGGGCTTTTTACTATTTTGCAGCAACAGACGAACACGGCTAAATCCTCTGGATTCTTTAATGCTGTGTCTGTTCCCCAGGTGGCAGGGCTGTCCCAGATGACGATTCCCTCCGCCCCCTCTTGAACAAGGCAAGAAGCACACAATTATGAAGGAAAGACTGTGGGAAAGAGGTGAAACGAGCCCCACGGACCTCAATAGCATCTGCTTCCCCTTCAGTAGCTTCTGGCTGTTGCCAGAAGTCATCCCAGAGCCGCAGGCCTTTCTTTATTCGTTTGGATACTTTCGCCCTGCTTTTTCTCCACTGCGTGTGGACTCAAAGCGGACTATGATATAAGAAAGCAACAGGCCATAAATGGTACTTTTTATGCTATCACAGCCGATGTATGGCAACCCTGTAGGGGTTTCAAGGCAAGAGATGAGCAGAGGTGGTCTGCCACGGCCTGCCCCTGTTAAGTGACCCTGGACCTCCTTGGTGGTCTCCCATCCGGACACTAACCAGGGCGGACCCTGCTTCGCTTCCAAGGGCAAATACATGCAGGCAGAAATAGAAATCTACCTGGCAGCAACAAACTGATCCACTGGAGAGGGAAAGGGAACAGAGCGGGTGGGAACAGCTCTGTCCCTGATGGTGACAGGCTCCCTCCAGGTACCTGCTTCAAAAGGGGATTAGATAAGCATATGGAGCAGAGGTCCATCAGTGGCTCTTAGCCACAAGGTATAGATAGGGACTCTGGGGCAAGTGATGCTCTGTCATCTTGGTGCTTGGGGGGGTCAACAGTGGGAGGGCTTCTAATGTCCTGGCCCCACTGGTGGACCTCCTGATGGCACTGGTATTTCTGGCCACTGTGGGATACAGAGTGTTGGACTGGATGGGCCTTTGGTCTGATCCAACATTGGCATCTCTTCTGTTCTTCTGTTCTGGTTCCTTCCAGGAAGCAGCTCCCTTTAGGCTTGCAGGGCGGGAGGGGAGGGGGAGGGCAGGTGGCCGAAGACTCCCTGCCCCTGACGACAGTGGCCTCTCTCTCTCTCTCTCCAGGCGTGAGGCACCCTTCTGCCTTGCCTGCTCAGGAGAGCCACATGAGGCCGTTCAGCAAGGCTCCCTCTAAGCTGTGGAGTCTTGTGAGCAAAAATTCTGCTTTGTGAGCTAGTGGCATTAAAGCTGTGAGCGAGCGATTTGGCTGCGGCATAACATAGTTTGCTCTGGAGCCACCCTTCCCGAGCTAAGACAAAAAGGTGTGAGCCGGAGACTAAGGAACTAACCCAGCTCAGTCTCCCAGGCTGGCAGAGCAATCCACCCTCCGGGAAAATGCTATCCCCCTGGCCCTGGCTTCTCAATGGCCCTGCCAAATGGCCACTGTAGCCCAAAAGCCTCTCTCTTCCTGGAAAGGCCCACTGGACATGCAGCCGAGTTGCCTCTGAACCTCTCTCTTTGGGAAGTCCGTGTGGTTTTACATATATGAGGCTGGTGCCCCGTAGAGCTTTGGGACGTGGGTCGGTTCCCTTGTTTGCCTCTTTGTTTGGGCCGGCCCTGGCAGGCAGTTCATTGGGATCACTGAGGAAGAAAAAGTTCATCCACTGTGCTTTGAGAGCCTGTCAGTCCTATAGAAAGACTTGGGTAGACGTCTCATTGGATATTGCTCTGCTGTGCCGTAGCATTCGTTCCCAACTGGACTTGTCTTGGCCATTACAGGGAAATCCAGTTGCAAACAATTGCTCTGACTTCCTGATGAATCTCTCTCCAGCAATGTGCAAAGCCCTTTTAGGATTGTCTCTGGTGATTGGGCACCTCCTATATATAAATCTCTCTGTTTGTTTGCAGGCAAAGATTTTTTCAGAGCTGGGCGAGGTGTTGCTGGGAATGAAACCGGCCCTGCGCGAGGAAACAACCGTGTTCAAATCCCTGGGTGAGCATAAGCTCCCTCCTGAGCTCTGGGGCCCACAGAAGACCGTGCTCAGTTCTTTCCCAGGGAGGGTCTCCTTGTCTGGGAATGCGGGTGATCAGGGGCCAGGCATTGGCTCCTCCTTCCTCTTGAAAGAAACCCAACAGAAGAAATTAGCGTCAGGGGGGAATGACAAAGTGAAGGCGTGCACAGGAGTCAGACTAGATCTAGGACCCCACTCCGAGGTTCAAATCCCCATTCGGCTGTAAACACTCGATGAGTAATCTTGAGCCCATTGTACACACTTAGCCTAACCTACCTCAAAGGGTGGTTGTGAGGGTCAAGCCCAGGCAAGAGAGAACTTTGTACACGCCTCTGAACAAGGAAGGATAAAAGCATAATAAAGAAGCATTGTGTGTCTTTGCTGCCTTCCGTTCTGTTTATAACTATTCTGTTATCAGGCCATCCTTTCTTAGAGGGTTTTTTTTTACAGCTCACCTTCCTGAGGTTTAAGATAGTTCACAATTTTACCTCTAGTCCGTCTAACCTAAATGTTGAATGAAGAAAAAGAGCCTTAGTCTAATAATTGTTTAGGAACTCCATAGATGGACCTCCTTGATTTCCGTCCATTACATAACAGGGGCATGGGACCCGATTCGTATCAGAAGCTTGAGGAGAGGGATTGCTTTGGGACTTGTATGTTTATCCCAGGGTTGATTGATGTTAGGGGAAATAGCTTTGAGAGGGGGAGGCTCCCCATCCCTCTCTCTAGCTCTAGTGTACATTTAGGGGGGGGGGGCCTGCAGCTGACATGGTGGTCCTGTAGAGATTTCAAGGCAAGAGAGCCAGCAGAGACAGTCTGCCATTGTCTGGATCTGCTGTTCCTTGGGGGGGTCTCCTTCCGACAATGGTAGCCCGCAGGTCCAAGGCTAGTCCAGCAGCTTCCCACTTGCCTGGCCCCAAACCGTAGTCGGAGCCATCCAGGTCAGGGCACCGTATGGCACAGGAGGGAGAAATTTAAAAATACTCCTTCCGACAATGGTAGCCCGCAGGTTCAAGGCTAGACCAGCAGCTTCCCACTTGCCTGGCCCCAAACCTCAGCATTTTTGCCTTCGGTTTTGGCACAGAACTGGAGAACCGACTGTGATTTCAGCTCTGCTGCTTTTTTCAGGGATGGCGATCGAAGACACGGTCTCTGCAAAGATGGTCTTTGATTCCTGGTTGGCTGGCAGCAGAAAGGAAGAGGTCTGAGGACACCCAGCCAAGAAGCTTTATAGGCTGGTAATTCTTTGATCAGACGGGAGAGCCTCTTGCTAATGACTGTAGAATAAGTGTGCCTTGCACATGAAAGCTTATACCCAGAATTAAACTTTGTTGGTCTTAAAGGTGCCACTGGACTCAGACTTTGTTCCTTTTTTTAAAAAAAAAGTCTTTGCCTTGAGGAAAAGCAATAGTTCTTTTTCTAAAGCGAGAATTGGATAGCCTTTTTAATAACAATAAATACTTTTGTTCTGTATACTGCTCTACTGTGACTTAGACCGGTGCCGATCTTAACCCCATTGTGGTGCAGATGAAGGCCTGGGTTCAAACCACCTCTCCACCATGAAACATACCTGGGTGTGCTTGAGCCCGTTCACTTGTCCTGACCTACCTTGCAGGGTTGTTATGAGGATAAATGGGGAAGGACTGTATGTATAATCGCCCTCAGCTTCTGGGACAAACCCCAATGGCTGCTGTTTAAAATGAGAGACTCCAGCCCGTAAAACCAGATTGATTTTCAGATCTCACTTAGTGGTTTTTATTTCAGATTTTTCTCTAAGGATGGCCGAACATTCTGTGCTGAAACGTATCGCAAAGTTACACGCGATAAAGCTGGTTGACCTTGCATGCATGCCTTTCTGTCATGCCCCTCTCTTTCTGGCTGTTTCTCTTCCTGTTGAGTAGAAGAAAGTCTATTGCCAAAAGGCATAGCCAAGTGTCTGTGCTTCAAGTATTGAAACAAATCCCTGAATTTCTTCTTAGTTCAGCACTGAGCTACCTGTTTGTTGAGGACGTAGTCTATTGCCAAAAGGCATAGCCAAGTGTCTGTGCTTCAAGTATTGAAACGAATCCCTGAATTTCTTCTTAGTTCAGCACTGAGCTACCTTGTTTGTTGAGGACGTACCCGAGTCAGTGAATTCTGGCTGAAGATGTGGTAGTCGGGAATGATTCTCGGTACTTTGGGTTAAAGGGAGCCAGGATGATATACAGATTGACATGCTGAACTAGGAATATGGAGAACTGGGGCCCAGTCTCCACTCTGCCAGGAAACTCGCTGGGTGACTGTAGGCGAGCCATTTTCTCTAAACATGACATACTGAGCAGGCAGTGTTCCCTCTAAGCTGAGTTAGTGTGAGCTAGCTCACAGTTTTTTAGCCTCCGGCTCAGACATTTTTGTCTTAGCTCAGGAAGGAGGGCTCCAGAGCAAGCTAATTCATGCAGTAGCCAAATCGCTCACTCACAACTTTAATGCCAGTAGCTTACAAAGTAGAATTTTTGCTCACGAGACTCCACAGCTTAGAGGGAACATTGCTTGCAGGGAATCAAATGAGGGGTGAGAAAATCGTGAATGCTGCCCTGACCTCATTGGAGGAAGGGGAGATTTAAAAAGCCTGGATAGGTAGAAAAGGGTTATCTGCTATGGAGCCAACTATACTCCTGATGTGTTCCATGGAAGAAAGGAGGTTAAAATGCACTCGATCAAGGGTCCCAAACGTCTTGCGTGGGTACCACCAATCCCTTTCTTGGCACGTGCCAAATGCTTGTAGAAGGCAGGGAGCACCTGGGGCTTTTGCCCAGAAAGCCTTCCGATTGACCACTGGAGATTTCATGGGCTGTGGAGATTTTTGAAAATGTCGCTTTAGCAGCAGCTGCCACCACAGCACAAGGATCTTCCGTGTGAAACTGAAGGGAAATTGTGGCTGCCATTTTGTGGCTCGCTCTGCCTCCTGTGGCAGCCATTTTGTGGCTGCGCCTACCACGCTGTGTCAGAATTGCAAACAAGCCTGCAAGCTCAAAAAGGTTGGGGAACCCTGCACTAGCAGTGGGATGGCTTCTAATGTCCTGGCCCCACTGGTGGACCTCCTGATGGCACCTGGTATTTCTGGCCACTGTGGGATACAGAGTGTTGGACTGGATGGGCCTTTGGCCTGATCCAACATTGGCATCTCTTATGTTCTTATGTTCTAGCCAGATAAACAGCCAGTCTCCCAAGTGCACAAGGTGATCGGTTGAAGGGTGAGATTATTGAAAACACAGCTTAAAGAATGCAACATGGGAAAAATCAAGTGCGTTTGGGATCCATCTGTGATGTCCCTGAAGTATCTGACAATGCTGCAAGGCCTCTTGTCCTGGTGTAATGCTTGGGCTCAATTCCATCAACCCCTATGAGAGATGTAGCAACGTATTTTCTTCAGCATGATTGGAAGCTGGGCTTGCTGACTGGAAGCCTGTCCTTGGTTTACACAGGCCTGGGTTCCCTGGTGCCAAAAAAGGCTGTGTCCAAGGTTTGGTTATACATTTGACTTCCAACACTGTCTCAGGGGACACATCTTTGGGAAAAACAACTACCAGGCCATTCTGCCTCAGCCAAATAGGCTGGACATTCGTGTAATTGTACCAGCACCTTCCCCCCCCCATCTCCCTTAACCCACAAACTGCTAAGTCTCAGTTTCCCTGAGAAATGCCAACATTTCTTGAATCTGATAAGAAGGAAATGAGCGGGGGTGGGTGGGGGAGCAAAGATGGCCCCAAAACCCAAGGCAGCAGTGTTGGGCACCTTTTGGGGGAGGCGGTTTAAAATGCAGTTTCTATCCCTTCCCCTTCTGCATCACGATACGTGTGGCTTTTGCATCACTTCAAACACTAGGAAAGCATTGCAAAGACAGCTTTTGGGGAGCTAACACCAACTGCTCTCTCACTCAAATGTTCCCCAGATTTATTCTAAAGGTAGAGATGGCTAACTTACAACCTGCTGAGCATATTTTTGTGGCTATGGGCCAGTGTCATTTGGAACCTGCTTCAAGCTGTCTAGTACTTTGTTTCTCTGTAGTTCCACTGGAAAAGTTGCCTGAGTTAGCTCACAGAACCAAATCATCCAAGAGAGAACTTCTACACCAAGTTTTATTGTTCCAGTGGTACACAAGCTTCTGGGTTGCACAGAACACCTCTTTGAAAGCTGAGGAATTCCATGCCACAGACAATGCTTCTGCTGCTCTTGTTCAGCGGCCTCATACTGAATCATAACCTTGTCAGTACTGTCTACTCCAGGGGTGTCAAACACGCAGCCCGGGAGCCAGATCAAGCCCCTGGAGGGCTTCTATCAGGCCCAGAGTGGAACTGGCTGTCTGCTGCTGCCACTTCCAGTTCTGCTGCTGCATCATCATAGGTTTGCAGCTTACGGATCACACACCTGAACAGCACATTCAAGTTTGCAACAGCACAGGCATTTTGATGCAATCATTCAGAGCAAGAGGTGTCAGTTATCAGCCACTGTTAAATAAACAAAATATTGCATGATAAAAAGGAGAGACATCACCCTGCCAACAAAAGTCCGCATGGTCAAAGCAATGGTATTCCCAGTAGTCATGTATGGCTGCGAGAGTTGGACTATAAGGAAGGCCGAGCGCAGAAGAATAGATTCTTTTGAACTATGGTGCTGGAGAAGACTCTTGAGAGTCCCTTGGACTGCAAGAAGAACAAATCAGTCAATCCTCAAAGAAATCAACCCTGACTGTTCCCTGGAAGGCCAGATAATGAAACTGAAGCTCAAATACTTTGGCCACCAAATGAGAAGGGAGCACTCACTGGAGAAGACCCTGATGCTGGGAAAGATTGAAGGTCAAAGAAGACGGGGACGGCAAAGGATGAGATGGTTAGACAGTGTCATCGATGCAACGAACATGAAGTTGAGCAAACTTCAGAGGATGGCGGAAGACCGGAAGGCCTGGAGGGAGCTGGTCCATGGGGTCGCAAAGAGTCGGACTCGACTGTGCGACTGAACAACAACAACAATGTTTTAAGCATGTTTTTATTTTAAGGGGGGGGGATCCTTTGTGTTTGTGTCATTATATAGTTTATATCTCCGCTACCTGGCATTACCTTTTGTGACACACGTGGCCCGGCTCAACAAGGTCTCATTTATGTCAGATCCGGCCCTCATAACAAATGAGTTCGACACCCCTGGTCTACTCAGAAAGGCAGTGGCTCTCCAGGTCAACGTCTTTCATGTCACCTGCCCTCTGACCCTTTTAACTGGAGATGCCGGGGATTGAACCTGGGACCTCCTGCATGCCAAGAAGAGGCTGCTCCCCTGAGCCACAACCCCTCCTCCACATTTTGTATCACTGTAATTTTCTGCAATAAAAGTTGCTGCTTAAAAAAAAATTCGGAGCTCCTTTAAACCTAGGGAGGGGGGAACGAAGACATAATATCCAGTTACCTTTTTTTGCCTAGCTGGGGCTTAAAGCGGATCGAAGGGGGGACATTTTTTATTCCGAAAATGCCACAGGGCAAGACTCTCTGCTTTCCGTATCCCACAGCCAGTGTTCCCTCTAAGCTGAGTCGGTGTGAGCTAGCTCACAGTTTTTTAAACTTCAACTCATGCCTTTTTCTCTTCGCTCAGGACGGAGGGCTCCAGAGCAAACTAATTGATGCAGCAGCCAAATCGCTCGCTCACCACTTTTAATGCCAGCAGCTCGCAAAATTGAATTTTTGCTCACAGGACTCCACAGCTTAGAGGGAATATTGCCCACAGCTCTTTTTCAGTTATATTACACAATTGGGGAATCCCAACATTGATTCCCAACCTCACAGCCAGTCCAGTCCTTGGCTCTGCTTTCCTTGCTGAAGAACACAGAACAAGCTGCATCATCAGATGCTTCATCTGAGTGGAGCTTGAAGTAGACACCAGCAGCTGATCTATTTCAGGTAGAGTGCCACTGGGTTTTTGATTAATTGTATGAGTTGATCACTGAAAACTGCACACATTTGCCTATGAACGAAGCAACGGTTTGGAAGGAAAAGCTCCTTTGTCTTTAGCTGATAGTAAAGGTAAAGGTTCCCTTGCTCAAAAGCCAGTCGAGTCCGACTCTAGGGTTGCGGTGCTCATCTCCGTTTCAAAGCCGAAGAGCCAGCGCTGTCCGAAGACGTTTCCGTGGTCATGTGGCCGGCATGACTAAACACCAAGGCGCACGGAATGCTGTTACCTTCCCACCGAAGTGGTACCTATTTATCTACTTGCAATTTCTTGCTTTCGAACTGCTAGGTTGGCAGGAGCTGGAACTAAAGACAGGAGCTCACCCCGTCTTGCGGCACCCGGGTCTTGAACTGCTGAACTACTGACCTTCCACAGCCTGCAGTTCAGCGTCTTAACCACTTGAGCCACCGCAGCTCCATTTAGCTGATGCAGGATCCCAAAAGAGGCATTCTTTCCTACGTGAGAGAGGAGAAGGAAGGCCCCTTCCAAGAAGACACTTACTATGTATACATTGATAAAGAACTTAATAGTGAAAGTAACTGACACTTAAAAAAAAAAAACACCACCCTGCTGCCCAAATAATTAGAAGCGGTTTCTTAATGGCCAAAGAGGTTTTAAACCAATTAATTGCTGGAGCTTTGCAGCTCTCATTGTATCCAGGAGCTGGGGTAGAACTAACTTTCAGGCCAAAGCGCGTCTGCAGACATGTACATAGTGCAACCTGGGCCTTAGGTTTTGTGCCAGGGATAGTGGCTTGGAGCATTACATACCAAAGTGTTATGATGAGTAAGGTGTCCATCATCCTCACTCTAACTGTAAACTGATGACAAAAGCTGTACAATCGCTGCCCACCTGGGGGACTCCATAGCTGTTCAGGAAAACCTGACTAGTGAGGATAAAATGAAGGAGCCCCTTAGCTACCCCAAGCTCCGTAGAGGAAAGTTTTTAAATATCTTCCTATAGTCTCTGTTGTCGTGGTTATTCTTGTACAGATATACTTTTTTCCTGATTTGTCTTTGTTATTCCGAAAAGAAAAATCTAATGACTACATCCGTTCTTCTAAAGACTGGCCGGTGTCCAACCCTCCTCTGCAACTCCATGGGCTTGGCCCTGAATCTTCTTACCCAACCTCTTAACACAAGGTCCACCAAACCACAAAAATCGATTGAATTAGGGAGCTTTATAAGTTACAGATTGGTGTCTTCCGCCTTGCCCGGCTTTGCCAATGCTTGCTTCCTTCTGTCCGCCGCGTGGAGGATTTTCTTCCTCGGACCCAGCTGCATCTGTATGCTCCGGAGGTCTTCATCGGAACACAGCACGAGTGTCTCTAAATCGATGTTTTCTCTTATCAAGACAGGAAGGAATTCATTCAGGTCCAGGGATGCCAGAAAGACTTCGAGGGGGGTGGTCTCCGTGTTGCCATCATCCCAGCCAATTTCTTCTTCGATCCAAGGTTCCTCGGGATCGTTCCCCAGATCTGGGTCATCAACCTCTTCAGCCCTTTTGAACTGAAACAGTCTGTCAGGTATTTGGAAACTGACCTCTTCTTTCTCGGGCAACACGGGGGCAGCGGTTATGCCTGTGGCCAAGTGGTTTCGAAAAACAATATTACCAAGACCGGGGCGATTAAAAATGGACTTTTCTTCCTCTTCAGAAATACCATTTGTGCCTTGGTTTTCTAATTCGTCTTCCTCGTTTTCGCTGAACACGGCCATCACGGTTGTTCGGCCTACTGGAATGTTGTTTGCTTGGCTACTGTGCCCCGTGCCCTGGTTATCTAGATCCTCCTCCTCCTTTTTTGTCCTTCGCCTGAAGGTGTCCTTCAAATGTTTGGGTAGCGACCCTAATGAGCTGGAGGTAAAAAAATTCGACACGCGCATCCGGGTGGTTGTTCCTCCTGCAGCGTGCGTCCTGTTGTAATGCCTGATCATTTCATGCTCATGTCTCTCTTGGCGTCGTTCACATTCTTGGATCTGCTTCTCTGCATCACGCTGGGCTTGGGCCTTCAGGCGGGCGGTTCTTTTGGGGTTCTTGATATTCATCTCCATAGCAGCGTTGTCAAGGATGCGGACACATTCGTAGTGGTTCCTGCTGGCAGCTGCGTCCAGAGGAGATCGCATGTTGTTATCCAGGGCAAAGATATTGGCACCAAAGTTGATCAAGAAGGAAATGCAATGGATGTGGCTGTTGGAGGCTGCATGGTGGAGAGGGGTGTTCCCCCAAATGTCGCACTTGTCTGGATCACCTCTGGGAAAGCACAACACAAAAGATAGAGTCATGAACCTAGAACGCACCTTCTCTGTAGAGTTGATGTATAATGCATTCATGCTGTTTTTCCAGCATGAAATGCAAGGAGGCATACGCAGGTTTCCTCCCAAGGTCCCATCTGACCAGACCTATGTCTGTTTAGGGGTCAGGAAGGCTGCTGCAGCAGGACACCTCAGATCCGGTTTCTTCTACAGCATGATCTATGCATGCACCTGAATGAGGTGGCAAAGTGAGGACTACGGGTAGTAGAACCATTAAATGCTTCTGCTCCTCAACACAACTCACTGTAAGTTTAAAAACAAACCAACCAGAAACATTGTGGAGGTAGGTTTTAGCTGCAGCAATGTTGGACTCAGCAGAGTCTGCAAGCAATTCTCTATCCGGGAAGAAGGGTCCCTTAGATATCGGCCTCCCAGACCACTGCCTTGAATTGTGCTTAAAACTACATCAGCAGTCAGTACAACAGCTGTAAAATCAGAGTCTCCCTGTGCTACCTAAAACATGGCTGCTGCCTTTTTGCACAAGCCACAGTTTTTGAGTGACCTTGAAGGCTAACGTTCCCAAGAGGTGGTGGTGGGAAGTGTTAAGCCACAGCCAGCCTGTTGCGACCCCTGCAGGGTTTTCAAGGCAGAGGTAGTTTGTCATTGCCTGCCCTCTGCACAGTGACCTGGACTTCCTTGGTGGTCTCACATCCAAGTACTAACCATCTGATAAGATCTGACTAGCTTGGGACATCCAGGTCACGGTTCCCAAAAGGTATTTGTGCTAAGACCAGGGTTCATTTCCTGCAGGAGCGGACAGGAGCGGAGCTCCGGCAGTAAAGAGCCCAGGGGGCGGGCACATGCAACAAGCTCCCCCCCCCCCGTCCCCCGGTCCAAAACAGTCCAGTGGCACCTTTAAGACCAGGTTTGATTCAGGTACAAGCTCTCCTTCCTCTGTGAGGGACAGATCTGCACGTTTCCCCCCCCCCCCATAGCTAGCAATCCAAAACAGTCCAGTGGAGCCTGTGCGGTGGGTGTTGTCTTCTAACACACTTCCGGTGATGTCAGGGGGTGTGGCATATGCAATTAAGTTATGCTAATGAGTTATGCTAATGAGCTCCTGCACCTCTTTTTCTACAAAATGATCCCTGGCTAAGACTCTAGTCCACTAAAACTTGTTCTGGGATATCATTCCATGGTCTTTGAGGTCTGTGTGCAGGCAGAAAGGCAGTATAGCCAAGCATTCCTCCCTGTGGTGCTGTTTTTCTAATTGCATGGAGCTTTTTTAGGGGAAGAAATATCCAGACCTGGAATCTGCCTTTTGCAGTTCTGAAGGGGTGCAGTTCGTTCTAACACCTCAGCCAAATCAGTCTCCTGGAGGTGTGCAGGGGTCAGGTTCTACCCCTGGGCTTCACACATTACAAAGTCCACGTCGCCGCCATGAAGACTTTGGATGTCCTGTAGTTCTGCGTTAGGAATTAAATTTCCAGGCAGGGCCTGATTTGAAGGGGGATTACAGCGTGCAGGGAAAGTGGAAAACGAACTCGTAGCTATTGGTTCGTGTAAGTTTCCCCAACAGCAAACCAGCTCCCAGGACCATTTCAGGTCAGGAAACCAGTGGAGCGAGGGAAGATTTCAACCCCTTCATCCTGCAGGCCACAGTCCCCCATAAAATGAGGTTCGCTTTCTTAGGAACTGAGTTCTCAGTGCAGAGGTTCGGGACCATGTCTACATACCAGCCAGCTGGACTTTCTAATGGGTGAACTGTAATGTGTGGATTGCATCACGAGACGTCCCCTCTGTACTGACCAACCAAGCCTGCTGTGGGATGTTTCTCCAAACCATCAAAGCGATGGAACGGGGAGTGGCGTGGGAGCTACATTCGAGTTCAGTAGCACCTCAGAGGCCGACAAGATTTTCAGGGTATGAGCTTTGGAGAGTCAAACCTCCCTTTGTTGATATCCGAGTGGCAGGGTTAGTCCTCCTCCCCCAACAGGTTTATCTGCCTACAAGCGAGGTCCCATCCCTTCTCTTTTCCTCCCCTCTGGCAAACCAGATTTGTGGGTTTTTCCTTCTGAATACTTCCTTCCAGGGGTCGTTTCGTAGAAAAAGAGCTAGGGGGACTCATTAGCACAACTCATTAGCCTATGCCACACCCCCTGACATCACTGGAAGAGTGTCATAAGGCCACACCCCCTGACATCACCGGAAGTGTGTCATAAGGCCACACACCCCACCCCCAATGGTCCTGGCCGCCGCCGCTGGCCTTGCAGCTCCACTGCCGAGCCCCATGAGGGGCCCGGCCATGGACCTGCAAGGCTGGCGGGAGTGCAAGGAAGCTCCGCGAAGGCCCTCCCTGGCCCCAGGCAGGCAGACAGGGGTGGGGAGAGGCAGGGAGGAAGCAACTTACCCTCCCTCTTCTCCTGCCTCCTCCTGGCTGAATGAGGGCTGGAAGTGGGGCGGCCGGAAGCAGGGGGCGGGGCTTCGTCATGTGCCCCGCCCCCGTACCTCACCCGGGGGAACTGTGATCCCCCGCGATCCCCCCCAAAATGACCTCTGCTTCCTTCCTTCACATCAATTCCTCCTAGACACACTCTCTGTATCCATGGTAGCCTCTTGTATGTTCATTAATAGGAAGAGAGTACTGGCTCTATAGATTTAAACTTTACTGCCCTTTTATTTAATTCTGACAAAATCAATCTCTCCCTCGCCCCCCACCTGCCAAGTCCCTTTGCTCTCAGACTATTCCTTTTGTCTGGTTGGCTGGTTCCTGGGTGCTTTTCAAAAGTGGGGAAACACAAGTAAGGTGTTGCTTCAGCATTTTTTTAAAAAGTCATGTTTTCCTTTATAAAGTCTGGGTGCATTAAGGAAAAAGATATTCAGATCAATCCTGTGCATATTTCCTTGGAAGAAAGCCCCTCCATATGTTGCCCTACAAGGCGCCTATAGCGCTCTTACGAACTCATAAGTGATAAAAAATCTGAACTTTGCTAGTTGTGTGCAAAAGGGACTGAACTGTAAGGGGACTCCAAGTGATGCCAGGTATAGACACACACCCAGAAGAAGGAAGCCTTCCTGTGAGATGATGTGCCTATGGTTCCTGTATGTTACCAACCCTCTTACCTACAGTAAGATGGACCAGTTCCCTAGCCATGTCTAGCACTGCAAAGCCAGGCAGTTGCCATGCCAGGGCAGAAGACAGGGGACTCAAATTCCACGAAGAATCCTCTTCCTTGCACGTAGGCAACATTCTCTTTCCCCACCTAATATGTCACCTAGTCGAAAATACAGCCATAAGACAACCAGGGAACAATGGCTCTGGTCACATGAGTCATAACCCCATCAGGTGCCACTGTCCAGACTAATTTTTCATTAGGTCCAACATTGTCCACCCCCTTAGACCTTCGACCCCAGTGCCAGTCAGCATGATTTCGGGGACGGACCAGCAGGAGGTGTGCCAAGAGAGGCGGCCAAGCCTAGCCCACCCCTCAAGCTCCTTATAAAAGAGGGCACCTAGCACCATCTCACTCTCTTGCATTCTCTCTTGACCCCCTCCTACCCTCACCCTAAGCTTCCGACTCCTGGTTGCGCAGCCAGAGTCTCCTCGTGCCTCTGCCGGTTCAGGACATGATTCCCCCACACACACCCCATAGCCCCCCTCCTTTTTCTGAGGTTCGCTCCTTCTGACTGCGGACAGGTAAGGTATTGCCCCTCAACGGAACACCCTGCTAATGCGAATGTGCTATTCTCTTCTATCTATATTTCCTAGATGCTGTATAATTGTGTGTGCTTGTGTTGCTGTATGTTTGAAATACCTTCAGTAAACAAAACCATCTTATACTGATGTCAGTCTCAGCATATATTTTTGGTGTGTCTGGAAGAAGCGGGACCCCTGTATACATAGGTGCTTGCTCCCTTATTCACCTATTGCCTTGTGTAAGATCATAATTCCCCATAATTCACAGCAATTTGGCTCCCACATATTTCAACAGAATTGGAATTCAATGGAATTGAAATTCAACAGAATTTAATTCTGTGTTCACAGAAGAGGCCCGCATTCAAATCCCTGAAGCTTGCTGAGTAACTTTAGGCTGGTTGCTGTCTCCCTGAGTTGCTAGTTTTCTATATACAGAGATTATTTTTGTATGCCCAGCAAATCAAGTCTGAAATAGTACAGCCCACACAGACGTCTACTGCTTCTCTGAGAGCTAGATGACAGTAGGAAGGATTGTAGCCTAGCTTTTTCCCTGAAATGCTCATTTGCTACAGGCAGGGGTTGTTTTATGCAAAAAGTCAGGTGTCTAGGCTGAAGTGATAAAGCCTAGACAAGAAGCAAACTACTTTATAAGCTATATTTTTTCCTCCTAATGAGCAAGGAACAGATTCTGTGAAGCTGTGCTTCCTGTAATCACAGAGGAACAGACCTGTACGTTAGGAAAAGCAATCACACTGTCTAAAGGTCAATGTTACTGGCAATAAAATACAGCAAATAAAACTATAGGCCATACCCAAAAGCCAGAAATGAAACATCATTTACTGATGCCTGCCATTTACGTCCCAGTGCTTCTCGCTTTCTAAATTCTTTCAGCGTTGCTCTGTTCATCTCTCCCTTCTCAGATACAAAGAATCCATTTTACACATTGCTCTTTCTTTTTTGGTAGAAAATGGATGGGCTAAGCATAACAATAATGGCATTTCCATAGTACTTTCAAATGTTGAAAGCACTTGTCACATAACAGCTTGCCTTAATGGCTCTGGGAGGGTTTTCTGATTCTCTATTAGCCTGGGTCCTATTTGTAGGAGCTATTTCATGAACAGAGGCTGCACCCAGTAGGCTGGAGCAAAGTGTGCTTGGTACTCGCTGACAGGCAGGTAGGCTGGGCTGTGCAGACAGGCGACGGGGGACATGCTGTGCGACCTGTGACAGGGAGAGGCAATGAACCAGCCCTGCGGGAGATGACAAAGGAAACCCATTTATGCCCCACTTTCCTTCCCAATGGGGACACAAAGTGGCTCATAATATTGTTCTTCCCTCCTCCCTTTATCCTCACAATAACCCTGCGTAGTAGATTAGATTCAGTGAGCTGGCCAAAGGTCACCCAGTGAGTTTCCATGGGAGAGGGGTGAGTCAAACTGGGTCCCCTGGACTCTAGTCTGACACACTGTAAACCGTTATACCACACTATTCTTGGCTTGTACAGTTGACGCTGAACTGCAGGCTGTGGAAGGTCAGTAGTTCAGCAGTTCAAGACCCGAGTGTGCCGCATGACGGAGTGAGCTCCCGTCTCTAGTTCCAGCTCCTGCCAACCTAGCAGTTCGAAAGCAAGACATTGCAAGTAGATAAATAGGTACCGCTTCGGTGGGAAGGGAACAGCGTTCCGTGCGCCTCGGTGTTTAGTCATGCCAGCCTCATGACCACGGAAACGTCTTCGGACAGCACTGGCTCTTCGGCTTTGAAACGGAGATGAGCACCGCAACCCTAGAGTCGGACTCGACTGGCTTTCGAGCAAGGGAACCTTTACCTTTACCTTACACAAATGTAGATGTTAAGATTCACACGTGAACACACATGAAACTGCCTTCTGCTGACTCAGACCCTTGGCCCATCAACGTCAGTACTGTCTACTCAGACTGGCAGCGGCTCTCCAGGGTCTCAGGCAGAGGTCTCTCACATCACCTACAGCCAGATCCTTTAACTGGAGATGCTGGGGACTGAACCTGGGACCTTCTTCATGCCAAACAGAGGCTCCCCCACTGGGCCACAGCTTAGAGTTTAACTGTTTAGAGTGTTAAACTGCCCGCATGCTCTATTTTTATGGAGAAACGGATATCCCCCCCCCCCAGCCTCTCACCTAAAGATCCTAGGGAAGGAGGGAAAACTCATTCGTACAACAGCATTGTTCCTCTGTCTACTGGGTGAGGATTTAATTGCCTTGAAAACAGGGATTCTTTTCCCCATCTGCCTGAAATTTGGTAGGGAGGTTCCTCAGGGTCCAGCCGCTCGGGGATTTGTCCCAAAGGCAGGGAAATAGTCACAGTTATAAATAAAAATGTATTTCCTGTTGAAACGCATAAATAAGGGTGACCTAAATCAGCAAAATATGTACAGTAATGAAAATGAATATAAAACAGTAACAATCAAGCAAGGCAGAAACAACCTGATTAAAACGTATTATTTATTTACGCCAGTTTTCTCCCCAGTCAGGACCAAAAGTGGCTTTCTTCTCCATTTTATGCTCGTATCACCAACTCTGTGACGGAGGTCAGGCTGAGAGTCCAGCAATTTAACCACTCTGTCTACTTGCATTCCTAGTATGTGTGGCCCTCTCTTCCATAATATGGGAGAGGACAGGGGAGATCAGATGCATCATGGCATTGGGATACTGGCCCAATGTCATGCCACCTTTCTTAGGAGGAATATCTCCCCCTCCATTCAATTAATAAGAGTTAATCCGTCAGAAATCTGAAACTTAAAGAAATGTGGAATCCCAGAAGGAAGGGAGAGCAGAAGAGAAGAAGAAGAGATTGGATTTATACCCCACCCTTCACTTGGAGGCTCAGAGCGGCTTACAAACTCCTTTCCCTTCCCCTCCCCACAACAGACACCCTGTGAGGTGGGTGGGGCTGAGAGAACTCTGACACAAACTGCTCTTTTTCAAGGACAGCTCTTATCAGAACTATGGCTTGCCCAAGGTCATCCAGCCAGGTGCAAGTGGAGGAGTGGGGAATCAAACCCCGTTCTCCCAGATTAGAGTCCACGCACTTAACCGCTACACCAAGCAGGCTCAAAGCCTAGTCTAGTCAACATAATATAAATCTGTGCCTCTCTAGTGGTGCTATTTTGCAAAGATCATCCCACCAAACTCAAACCAGTTCTTTTTTAAAAAATAAAAATTCAGTTTTTCCAGAAACGAGGGTACACTTTCAATCCCTCCAGTTCTATTTAGGTCCACTCACCCTCTTCGGCAAATGACTTCCACCGCTTCCAGGTGTCCGTGATAAGCGGCCAGCAAGGTGGGCGTCATCCCATCCACGTCGGAGGTGTTCAGATCTTTTCGGGTGGCTTCTTTCAGCAACTCCAGGTTGCCATCGGCGGCTGCCTGGTGGTACCGGGTAGACATCGTTCAGCGCTGATGCAGAATCCTCTCCCCACGCCGAGCTGCAGCTGAACACGGCAACCACACGCTCCTGCGACGTGCCGCGTCAATTAATGATTATAGAAAAGAGGCGCCGGCTGAAGCAGAAATGAGGAACCATCCAAAGGTCACTGGCAGGAGCCTCCTTCAAGGAACGTCCCGCGCTTCACAAAGCAGCATTACTCCAGGCGTCATCATCTCGGTTCACAGTATCCGTGGCTTTGATAAACACCCCGCTGCCACCTGGCACAAGCAGGCACGTGCACCATCAGTTAAAGTAAGTCCAAAATGGACACTTAGCTCCACAAGTCTCCACCACTTGACTAAAGAAAAGAGAAACTGCGAAGTGGGCCATGATGAGGTGGAGTGGTGGGCCAAAGATCACACAGCGAGTTTCATGGCTGAGCAAGGCCTCTCTTCTCCACTGTCTCCTCAGAACAACCCTGCAAGGTAGGCCAGGCTGAGGTGGAGTGGCTGGTCAAAGATCACTCACTCAGTTTCATGGCCAAGAAAGGCCTCTTTCCTCCACCCTCTCCTCAGGACAACCCTGTGAGGTAAGCCAGGCTGAGGCAGGGCGACACCCACAATTACAGTTTCATGGCTGAGCAAGGCCTCTCCCGTCTACCTCATCCTTCAGACGACCCTGTGCAGTAGGCTAGCCTGATGCAGAGTGACCGGCCCCAAACCACCTAGTGAGTATTATGGCAAGGGTTTGAACCCAGGACTTCTCTTGTGGGATCTATACTACCACACTGGTCAGGCCCGTAGCCACGGTGCGGCATTTGGGGGTGGGACCCCACCATCCACGAGCCCTGCTCCACCATTTGATGATGCCGGACACCCCCACCCCAGTGTGCCTAGCCCCACAGCGGCAGCAAGACTGGGGAAAGAAAGGGAAGCCGCCCTGCAGCTTCTGCTCAGTTTCACTCCCAGCAGATCAGCAGCTAACAGCTTCTGGGGGCAGTGTTCCCTCTAAGCCGAGTTAGTGTGAGCTAGCTTAGTTTTTTAGCCTCCGGCTCACACATTTGTGTCTTAGCTCAGGAAGGATGGCTCCTGTAATGTATCAAGTTCTGACCGCGTGGTCAGCTTGGGCACCACACGGTCAAGAGCAAGCGTCGAGCTTCGCTCCGATAAACAAAGGATGATGCGGATCCTAGCCCGCACCAACCAGAGGGCTACGCTCCGGGCCGAGAGCCTATGAGACTCTTGGCCACTAGTTAGGACCTATTGAGAAGTGAGGGGGGTTGTTCTGGGTGGTAGATTTTTGGGGATATAAGCCGGCCTGCGAGCTGGCTACTTTGTCTTGTTCTTGATCTAATAAAGTACGCTAAGCTGAAATCAATCGTCCGTCTGCGTACTTTTCCGCTCCAGAGCAAACTAAGTTATGCAGTAGCCAAATCACTCGCTCACAACTTGAATGCCAGTAACTCACAAAGTCGAATTTTCGCTCTCAAGATTCCGCAGCTTGGAGGGAGCATTGGCTTGGAGGGTGGGGATGCTGGGGAAGGAAAGAGAGAGGGTGAAGGCATGGTGATGGTGGTGGGGAAGCCAATCTCTCCCTTCTGTGGTTGCCAATCCCCAGGTGGTGGCTGGAGGTCCTCTGGCATTACACCTGATCTCCAGGTGGACTCTGTGGCATCATATCCGATTGAAGTCCCTCCCCTCCCCAAACCCCGCACTCCTCAGGCTCCACTCACAAAATCTCCAGTTATTTATTACTTTTAAGTAAAAGTATAAGCATACTAGTGAAGCAGAGAGAAGAAAGGGGAGGGGAGGTACACACTGGGATTTTGCTCCTCGTCTCTGACTGTTCTCGTCCCCCCCCCTGCTGCTTTGCTGGAGAGTGCTCTTTAATCGGAGAGGCACAGAGAATCCGGGGCCCAGCCCTTTTTGAAGCACACCTCGCAGCTGGGCCTGACTTTGCCTTTCTCGCTCGTCGTCTGGACGTTTCTCTGCGCCTCCCTAAATCCTGCCTCCTGCTACACTAGGTGCACCACAAGAAAAAAATTCTCCCCACAAAACGAAAACTCCTGGCTACAGCCCTGACACTGGTTCTCATCAGGATATTAGGCAAACTGTGGGTGCCTCCGATTTCCTTGGAGATGGGTGGGTCATATCCTGTCCACTAGTTAAAATGCCTGGGTGAGCAGTGACAGGAATGAATTTCAATCTTGGTTTGCCCATTTTAATTGAAGCAGCAACTGAGCCAATCGCAAAAAGAAATGACAGGCTGTAATGAGTTGTCCTTGCAAGTCTGGCCGGGCCCTTTAGAAAAGATCAAACCAATTCAGCCCGAATTCCTTCTCAGGAGTTTGTAAGGCCTTCTGCCTTGGCTCACCACAAAAAGATGGTTCGCTGTGCCAGAAACAAGCCACACCTCCATCTTGAGGGGAATACTTTTCTTCTCTTGAAATGTTGAACAGAAAACTGTGAACTGTTGAGCTTCACGAATAGAGCTTTTCTTCCCCCCCCCCTCTGCAAAGAACTTGAGAGTGGAAATAGGGGGAGTAGTAGACCTATAAATGGCTGGTTTGATAGGGAATGAAGATACTTAAAAACCCAATCACGCAATGTCTTTAGACAATACTGTGACTCCACTGACCCATATTTTCTGATAGAATACTTTAAAGTTAAGAGCCAGCTACAAAAGAGTATGAACAGAAAAAAGATTGAATATATTAATACACAGTGGGAACAATTATACCAGGCCACGATTTTAAACAATTCCAAAAAATGTTGGGCCATAGTTTCGGGGGCGTGTCGTGCGGAGACCCCTTCTATGTCTGCAGTCTTTTCCCAAGTGTGGTTTCAATGTTTTTCGTCATTTATTTATTTATTTATTTATTCAACTTGATATACCGCCCTAACCCCCGTAGGGGTCTCTGGGCGGTTTACATGAAGGGTGCTAGTCACAATTTTAACCCTAACTAAGGCCACATTTTTCCACGGGGAATGGGACAGCCTACCGGCACCCCAGGTGGATTATGAGTCACTGCTTACTTCTTCAGACTTCTTTCCATTTATTATTTGCATCCTCCTGGACTGAATCCTCTTGCACTTGCGATCCGGTGCGCCGGCGGCGTCCTCCTCAAGTCCCGGCTATGTCCCTTTGGCTCCTCCGCGCCCTCGGGTGACGTCACCACGCGCCTCCTGCAGTACGACAGTCGCCTGTTGTTCCCGCTGCCAGCCACCAGGGATCTCTCCTTCCGGGTCATTATTCCCTCAGGATGATGCCAGCACCATGGAACCCCCAGACTTTCTGTCTGAGGACTTACCTGACTGGCCTCCTGTAACACCCAATAAAATAAAAGAACTGATTGCAGGAACGGCAGACGGCGTCCCTGAAGCGGCAAACTCGGCGTTCGTGCGCTTCTCCACAGCTGGCGTATTGGGACGATGCAGAGGGGGTTTTGGCCGATGGTGCTTCTCCAGGGTGGTACTTCTCGGGGGGCGGACTTCACGGCCATTGCATCCCGCAAGGATGAGCTGTCGGCCCACAAAGGCTGCGTGATGTGGGGCGGCAGAGTGGTGCTCCCAGCCCCTTTACGGGAAAGGGTCCTCACGGCGCTCCACGAGACACATCTTGGGGTGGTCCGGATGAAAGCTTTGGCCAGAAGTTATGGGTGGCCGGGGCTGGATCGGGACATCGAGGACCGGGTCAAGAGGTGTCAGCCCTGCCAAGAATCCCAGCCCGAGCCTCCCCGGGCTCCCGCTAGAGCCTGGGAGTCCTTGCACAAGCCCTGGTCTCGGCTCCAGTTGGACTTCGTGGGGCCATTCCAGGGTCAAATATTCTTTATACTCATGGACGCGTACAGCAAATGTGTAATGTATTGGAACAATTATATGAATCACCTCATTGGACTCCCATGTTAAGCTTCGAGCCAAGCTAGGGCTCCTCTGAACGAATTCCCTATTGGTCGCTTTGTAACAGCGACCAATCAGAACGGTGCTATTCCCCGGGAGGGAAAGACTCCCATTGGTCTTTAACTCATCAATCTCATTGGTTGTTAAATGTAAATAGGCGTGACTATATTAGCCCGGTAATGTTTAAAAGGAGCATAGCTCCTACTGTTTGGTTGTTCTGGTTTTGGAATGCGTTTGAGTGTTTGCTTGCTACTTCAAATAAAGCTGAATCACTGAGCTGAAATCATTCTCCGATCCTTTGTCTGCGCGATCTAACAAAATGTTTCGAGGTTGTTCCGGTACCATCCACTTCCTCGAGAGCCGCCATCCGGGCCATGTGGCACATCTTCAGTGACCAGGGTATTCCCGACACCCTGGTCACCGACAACGGCATGGCCTTCACCTCTAGCGAATTCCAGGACTTCACCCGTCACTACGGAATTCGCCACGTCAGATTGGCCCCGTTCCACCCAGCGACCAACGGCCAAGCCGAACGCATGGTTCAGACGACCAAGGAGGCACTCCGTCGCCTGGACAGCAAGGACTGGGACTACAAACTGGCCGCATTCCTCTTTGGCCAGAGAATGACACCCCACACCGCGATGGGACACAGCCCAGTGGAGCTCCTGTTAGGACAGAGCCTGACGACCCGGCTGGACCGCCTCCATCCCGATCGAGCGCCGGAAGAGGAACCGCCCACAGAGTCACCTGAGGCAGCCAAAGGGTTTTCCACTGAGGACTCGGTTTACGCCCAGAACTATGCGCAAGGCCCACCATGGATTCCGGCCCAGGTGGTGAGAGTCCGGGGACCCAGGTCCTACCACGTCTCCAGCGAAGACGGCCGGATACTTCCCCGCCACATCAAACAGCTGCGATGACAGGTACTGCCACGTGACCCCAAGGACTGCAAGGACTCAGACACCCCGGAGACTCCCACTCCACCTCAGCTACCGGACGACCTGGCCCAGCGAAGTTAGGTTCCCGTCGGGGCCCCAGCCGACCAAGAAACAGCACTACCAGCACACCAACCGCCAACACCGCCCATCTCGCAGCCGAGTGCTCCGGTGTCACCTTCCGCCCCGGTTCCCGCACCTCGCTGCTCTACGAGAATCCATAAAGCCTCATCCTACTTGCAGGACTATGTGTGTGGGTGTCTTTTGGACCAAGGGGGAGGGGTGTAATGTATCCATCTCAGACCACGTGCGCGGCCATTTCGCCACGCGGTCAGACGAAGCGACTGAGCTGCGCTCTCAGTAACAATGGGACAAGCAGATCCTAGCCAGCACCTATCGGCGGGGGCGGCGCCTTGCCGCCGGCCTATGGAACTCTCGGCCACTGTAAATAGCCAATCACTTGTGTGTGGGTGTGTTTGGGGAGCGGGGTTTGTGCACATATAAACCAGCCTGCGAGCTGGGTACTCTCGTCTTGTTCTGAGCTGAAATAAAGTATGAGAGCTGAAATCACTAGTAAGGCTCATTACTTTTCAGCCAACTAAAATCGGGAAAATCAGCTAGCCCTGACATAATTTTACCTGAAATTCTAAAACTGGACTCTGACTGGTGGGCTGCCTTCTTGCGTCCTTTTTTACCATGGTTGATAAATCTGGCTTTATCCCTGATACATGGCTAAATGCAATCATGGTTCCAATTTACAAAAAAGGTGACACCCTAAATTTTTCCTGTTGTGTATTCACTCCATCTAAACCTATGTTAAGCTTGAGACCTCAGCCGGATTCTAATCTGAAACAATACCATTGGCTGAAGCAATGTCTGTAACCAATAAAATGTAAGAGTCTGTGCTGGAGGGAAGACAAATGATTGGATGTTATCTTTACAATGTGATTGGATGTTAACTATGAGAGGGCATGGCTACCCCAGCCCGGGAGAGTTTAAAAGGAGCTGTGCTCCACTGTTGTTTTGTGGTGTGTCGTCAGATGTTGTGTGATCTTGGAAGTTCTCGTTCTTTAATAAAGCTGAATAATTTATTACTTACTTCGTTGTTGAGTTGCATACTTAACACTTCCAACTATAGACAAATCAGTCTGCTCTCTGTAATGGGAAAGCTGTATGCCAAACATTTACTGTCTAAGCTTACTACATGAATGACAGAACAGGGGATCTTAGGCCCAGAACGGCTGGGCTTCTGTAAAGGGAAAACTACTT
>NW_015175981.1:0-12919 GCF_001447785.1 Gekko japonicus
TCGGTTGAAACAATCAGGTAGTAGGTAGTGTGAAAGAGCTCGGCCTGGAGATCTGCTGTCAGAGTAAAGGTTCCCTTGCTCGAAAGCCAGTCAAATCCGACTCTAGGGTTGCGATGCTCATCTCCGTTTCAAAGCCGAAGAGCCAGCGCTGTCAGAAGATGTTTCCGTGGTCATGTGACCGGCATGACTAAACACCAAGGCGCACAGAACACTGTTACCTTCCCACCTAAGCCGTACCTATTTATCTACTTGCAATTTCTTGCTTTCGAACTGCTAGGTTGGCAGGAGCTGGAACTAGAGACGGGAGCTCACTCCGTCATGCCGCACACTGGGGTCTCAAACTGCTGAACTACCGACCTTCCACAGCCTGCAGTTCAGCGTCTTAACCACTTGAGCCACCGCAGAGTACACAATAAACTTGATAGACCCGTGGTCTGTCTCAATACGAAACAACCACGTGTGTTCTTGTGTCTCCTGGAAGCTCAATTGACCTTGTGCCAGTCATTCTCTTTGCCTAACACACCTCAGAGGGTTGTGAGGATTAAATGAGGATAGAAGAATGACGCTGTAAGTAGCTTTTGAGTTCCCAGTAGGGGGAATGCAGAATATAAGTATCCAAATAAATTGAACATCTGAAACCCCATCCTAGAGGCTTCCATTTGGGATGCCATAGCTAATTTTTATTTTATGTAACAGGAGCTTAAGAAAATTGCACATAACTTGGTCCTGGTTGCTCTATCTTCTGTCTGATTAAAAGCAAGTAAACACTTTTTGACTGCATTTGTACCCATGATCTCTCAAATGGTTCATTCAAGAAATAGAAGTGGGCTGGCTCCAGGTTTTTTTGCACACTAGGCTAGGCTACCTTCTGGCGCCCCCCGTGTGCCCACCAATTTTCAAACATAAAATGCATTTTAGGAAGAACCCTTTAGGGGTTCGAAAGCCCACAATCCCAGTGTCTTCGCAATGTTAGTACTAAAAATATTTTTAAAATGATCCCGAACAGAAGGCCGAGTTAGTGACCAGCGAAGAAAAAATCCAACCTGATCTTTAGTCCCTTAATCCTAAATATATGTATTCGAAGGAGTTCCTTCCTTCCCATGGATTTTGACGAAACTTCTCGGTTGCATCCTGGTCTAGAATCCATGCCCTTCAAGGGGAAAAGCCCCATGGATTAGAGTTCTCCTCGATTTCTTTAAACTTATGTTTAGGATGGGAAGAAGCTAACCTCTTCACCCTCTGAATCCTGGTCTGAAAAAGGCCACACAAATGAATGAGATCTTTGCTTAGAAAGGTCAAATGGGGGGGGGAGAAAAAGATTATTTCAGCCTGAGTCTTTATGGAGACTTGCTCGTAAGTAAGTCCCCCTGCGCTCCCACTTTGGATCGGGCACTCCCGAGTAAGCCCTGGAAGCTCCCACTTTGGATCGGGTACTCTGTCACTGGCGAAACAGGCCAAACTCCCAGCCGCTGCCTTGCTTTGCGGGGGGTGGGTGGGTTCCTTCCCAGGCTCTTTTCTGCTTCAGACCGCATGGCTCGCCAGGGTCCCCGGGCCCTGTGGGCCCCTCTCCAAGGCAGGCTGCAATCCGCGACCACTGCCCCAAATAAAAATGGGACCTGCTGCAATATCCCGGGCATGCTGCTTTACCTTTGGAGCCAGTCCCATTGACGTCAGCGGGGCTTGCTCCTTCCGAGTAAACAGGCACCGAGGAGCGCTTCTTGCAGCAGCAGTTGCTGGAGGAAGCTTAAAAGTTCTGCAATGCTTGGTTTGCTAATCAGGGGAGGGGAGGGGTGAAGGAGGCAAAGGGTGGGCGAAAGGGGGTGCGCGCTGGTGGCCCCCAATTGCCAGCTGGGGGAGGGAAGGATTGTGGCCACACTTCAGCCCGGAGAGGTTTGGACTGACTTACCCTGCAGTGCGGTGTGGCTTGCAGGGTGATCCGGGAGGGCCGGGGCAGCAGGCCGGGGGCACCCCCTCTTAAGGGGCCACTATAGGCCGCTGCCTAAAAATTGTCTATGACGGACTGGCCCTGAATATAAGTTATTATTCCATTCAGCTTTATTACGGAATCAGCCATCGTGCTTAACACAGCCACAACAAAATTATTAAATGCAAAACAAAATACCGTAGTATGTAGAAACCTGGAAGAGGTTATGCAGTAGTCTTTTTCCCCTGTTACATCTTTAAATTTGTTGCAGGTAGATGTGTGAACATAAATTGGCCCCATTAGAGTTTTGTATATGTAAATTAAAGTAGAATAGTCTGGTTTGTATACATTTTGTAATATCTTTTTTGTTGTAGTGGATGATATAAGAAGATGGTTTTAAAAGGGAGCAAAGCAGTGGGTAAAAGAGCTAGCCCCACCCATGTGTTCCCCCTAATTTTCATTCCAAATTAAAATTCAAAACCTGTTTTCTCACTGAGCACCCAGAATTTATTCCAGGTTGAACGTGTGTGTGTGAAAGTGTAAGGGGTATAACACCAGGAATGACCTCTGGAGTTGTGGTCTAATAGGTAGAGAGGGAAGACGGGGACGGCAAAGGATGAGATGGTTAGACAGTGTCATAGATGCAACAAACATGAAATTGAGCAAACTTCAGAGGAGGGCGGAAGATAGGAAGGCCTGGCGTGATCTGGTCCATGGGGTCGCGCTGAAAACTTGTAATTACTAAAGATTCACGAAGATGAAAAGCACTCCAGGTATGTGAGTTTGTTTGTTTGTTTAAGTTCATGTTGACTTGGAAAAAAATCTGCTAAGGCACCACAAAATAGTATATGGCCACTTTTTGTAGACACAAAACGTGTTTTGAAGATACCTTTCTTCACGTGTGTATGTTTTAAAAATTTAAGATTTTTCATCAAACTTGAGGCATTTTTCAGATTTGTAGAAAGTTCAGTTTTGTCTGTCCATGGCTCCAGTCTCTGGATTTAAATATCCACAGAAGTGGCCATGTTGTATATCGGATGTACCAGTGGGAATCTGCAAGGAACATGCAGGGAGAGCTACTACTAATAATAATAATAATAATAATATAGTGATAAATGCAATAGTCATTGTATGGGACCATTGGATGTGATGCCTAAACCTAATCAAAATGTTCTTTCAATATGGCAAAAAAAGGTAATGGCATGGATAATACAAAGGGAAAAAATGTATTTCCTTCTGAAACTAACTTTACAGTTTGTCTTTCCCCTAGAGAAAACTTGATGAAAATAATTTATAGTTGGTATTTAACTTGTTGAAGGTTGGGAAAGACCTATAAACTCCATTGACTAAAGTGGGACTTACTTCTGAGTAGACCTGCTTAGGATTGCTTTCTGTGTGTAGTAAAGTGCTGGTTTTATGGAACTGATGGCTGACTTCTTTGGTATTTGGTGGACATGCACATGTGCCTTCAGATTAGTTATTGGAAACAAATGGTAAGGATAGGGTCGCCAAGTGTGAATTCCCTTTTAGCGGGGGAGTCCCAGGCCCCTTCCAGGAGATATTCGATGCGTGCGCCGTGATGACATCACCCGGAAGTGACATCATCACATCAGGCACATTGGGGGCGGGGCCAGTATCATTCGAGGGGAAAACATAGAGTTTTCCCTTGAAAGAGCGTCCCCCCCACAACGTCCCCAACATGATGACGTCACCTCCGTGTGATGTCATCACACCGGGCACATCTCCGTGCTCTCGGCACTTTGGGGGTGGGGCCCCCCCCCGGTGGCCCGATCCGGGCCGGTGGGGAACCGACCCAATTAGTGGGGCTTTCCCCACCCCTCCGGGGGACCTGGCAACCCTAGGTGAGGACCAGCCAGGTTATGAAAATTCCCTACAAACCAGAGACATTATTGTTGAATTATGTACCCATCATCCTTAGAAATCTTCAGGCGGTAGCTTTACATATTTTATTACTGGTAGAGTGGCCTTTGACAAGAAAGGCAAGCAAACAATATGCCTGAGATTGGCTGTTGAAGGTAGACTCAAATGTTGATGAACTCAACAGCTTACCAAGGAAACAGTGACATATTCAGATTGGACTCATTATGGTCAAGAGTTGAACAGAGGTTTAATAGATCTTAATTTTTAAAAATTATTAACAATTCCTTTGAAGCAAGCCATCCCCGTCTGTTGCATGGTGGTGGAAAGTGCCATCAAGTCACAGCTGACTTATGGTGACCCCATAGGGCAGTGGTGGCGAACCTATGGCACGGGTGCCAGAGGTGGCACTCAGAGCCCTCTCTGTGGGCACGCGTGCCATCGCCCCAGCCAGGCCCAGACCATCATTAAAGTGTCGAATTCTCTGCCAAATAATTTTAAGTAAATGAAAGCATTTGGGATTGCTTTCCTTACTGTGTTTGGATCATCTTAAGTTAATGTATGAGTGGTTTTTTCTAAAGTAAAACCTCAGTATTCAGGTTAAATTGCTGTATTGGCACTTTGCGATAAATAAGTGGATTTTGGGTCGCAGTTTGGCCACTCGGTCTCTAAAAGGTTCGCCATCACTGCCATAGGGTTTTCAAGGCAAGAGATGTTCAGAAGCAGTTTGCCATTGCCTTCTTCCATGTCACAACTCTGGTATTCCATATTATTGGAATAATTAATTTTTTTAAAGAAGTTCTGGAATAACCTGAATATCATACTAAAGGTGATGAAGGTATTGATTATAGTTCAAGTACTTGATTCTGTATTCCACTAATAATTAAATAATTAGTAAGAATAAATTTTACATTTAGATAAACAATTAAGACATTAAGGATTTTACAGTGATTCAATTTTAGCATAATAGTTCATTCAGTTGTTAAAGATGTAATTTCTTTTATTGTTAATAGATTATCGCTAACCTTAGGAAAGTTCTTGTTAACTCTTTAAAGAGACAATCTATCCCAAAATTCTGTAATATTGATGTTTTAATGTCTGCTTCTATATATGAAATATGTAATATATTTGGTAATATATTTGATCTTATTTGTTGTACGTAATCATTCATATTATTTGGCAAACCTGATGAATTTATATTTCCCCCACCCCCTTTTCCCTTCTGTATCCCACCTTTTTAATGAGAAAATAATTTAATTATTTTTTAAAAATCCCTGGTATTCCATGGCGGAATCCCATCCAAACACTAGCCAGGGCTGACCCTGCTTAGCTTCTGAGATGTGACAATATCAGGCTAGCTTGGGCTATCCAGGTCAAGGCATCTGTTGCATGGGTACACACAAAAAGCTGCAGCAGGGAAGAAGGAGAAAAATGAAGAGCTGCATGTTTCTGTTTGTCCTACCCCCTACCCATTGCAAGCCAATTTTTCTGTCTAGTACGTGAAATGTCATCTTATTGCTTTTTTAAAAGGAATTTGTAGGACTGTTGTACAAAAGCTTTAAAAATGGTGTAAAAAAGGCCCTTTGTAATGCTGGTCTAGTGTGAGAAAACCCAACATCAGGGGTCATTTCCTGGAGGAGCGCACAGGAGCAGAGCTCCAGCAGTAAGGACCCTAGGGGGCGGGCACATGCAACAAGCCCCACCCCCTGCTCCCAGCAGCCCTCAGTTGGGCCACGAGGAGCAAGAAGCAGCCACATAAGTTGCAGAGCCCCCCGCCCGCCCGCCTTCAGGTACAAGCTCTCCCTCCTCTCTGAGGGCAGATCTGTGTGTTTCTCCCCCCCAATAGCTAGCAATCCAAAACAGTCCAGTGGAGCCTGAGAGGTGGGTGTTGCCTTCTGACATACTTCTGGTGATGTCAGGGGGTGTGGCATATGCAAATAAGTTATGCTAATGAGTTATGCTAATGAGCTCCTGCACTTCTTTTTCTACGAAATGACCCCTGCCCAACATGATGGATTTTGTGGGGAACGTGTTATTTTATAGTTCACTAGTTGGAAACTGGTGATTCCTTTTGTGGATTTGTTTTATGTTTGCTGAATTCCAGTGCAAGAAAACTGTTCACAGTCCTTTTTGAAGAGCTGCATGTCAAGCTTCCTCCTGCCAGATGTTAATTTCTATTGACTGATTTCCAGAGGCCAATGACAGCAAAAAGATTGGCTGAGCTGCTCCCTGCAGCAGTGGCACTGCGGTGCCTGGCATTCTTCATAGGCTTTTCACTGGCTGGTGTCATGTTGTTGCCGCGTAGCCCATGCTTCTGTTTGGAGCGAACTGCAGAAACACATTCATGGGCCTGAGCTGCAGCTATGCACACAGATTCCTCATAGTCGTGCATCAGAAATTCGAGAGCTGCATATGAAAGGGAATAATCAGCTCATAAATTACCAGGTACTCAGATCAGAATCACCATGAATATAAAATATCACAATAAATGTTATCTAGAAGGGGAGTAATTTTTTTTAATCATCTATTACAGGAAATAATCCAAACTTCAATGGATGTATATACTTTATTTTTTGTGCCTCATTTAAGCTACAAAAAAATGAGAGCAAGGAAAGCCTGTTCCCATTTATGGAGTTGGCTTCTAAGGACAGGGGTACAGGAATCCCGGAAAATGTATGAGTTTGGAAAATGGGGAAAGAGGGGAAAGGCAATTGTCCTGAATGAGAAAAAAATCTGCCTCAGCTAACAGTTACCAGTGTGTTAAAGCGTTTTTAATATCTTTGCTAAAGTTCTGAGGGCCACAATTTGTAATTTCAAAAGAAAATATGAAATTTCTTTAATGTTGTTCTGCTGGATTTTATTAACTGCAGCAGTATTGTGACCATGAGAATTTATAGCTCTCATTATAATTTGGTTTTCTACAGAGGTCATTTCGGGGGGGATCGCGGGGGAACCCAGTTCCCCCAGGTGAGGTGCGGGGGGCGGGGCACATGATGAAGCCCCACCCCCTGCTTCCAGCCGCCCCGCTTCCAGCCCTCTGCCTGGGGCCAGGGAGAGCCTTGGCGGGGCTTCCTCGCACTCCCGCTGGCCTTGCAGGTCCACCGCCGGGCCCCTGATGCCAGGGTGTGTGGCATATGCTAATGAGTTATGTTAATGAGTTCCCCTAGCTCTTTTTCTACGAAATGACCCCTGGTTTTCTACAAAAAACATTCTAGAATGGCTGTCTTGCCAAACTGCCCTTTGTATTTTGGGGAAACTGGCACTCTAAGTAAACAAAACTATAAATTCACTTACATTTCTAACAGAACCTTGGAAGATAATTGAAGTTGTTTCCAAATGTACTGCAATGGATCTTTGACCCTGCTGGCATACATGAAAATATTCCAGTGCTTTAGGTTAAGTGGGCTTTTATTATATGTGCCCAGCACACTACTGAAATTTGTGTGAGACAGCTTGGTAAATCTTGTAGAAATGTGGGGCAAGTTGCTGATATTCGGTTGAGGTATTCTGGGCTGTACATTCAAGGTAATGCAGGGTTGGCTCTAGAAGGTGGTCATTACAAGTTTAACATAATTCCATCTAGTAATTGTACATATGTTCAGAGATAAAAGTATGCACCCTGTTGAAGTGCAGCAGAATTTCTTCAATGCAATCCTGTGCAGAGTTACACCAGTCTAAATCCACTGAAATGAATGGGCTTAGACTGGAATAACTGCATAGGATCACACTAAGTGTTGTTGCCTTTCCTTTGTGTTCCCTTTTACTAGTACTTAGAAATCTTAACATTTTCTCTCTCTTTACTTACAATTCATTACCACATTCAACTCTATCTCTCCTGCCCTGTAGTCCATGTGTAGTACCAGGACACCTAAAACCACCACATAAGAAATTGCTTATTTCCTTGAATTATTTTTAGTAGCAAGTTAATAAAGATCCCAAATGTCTTTAATTTTAAGGGAGCCTTTAACCAAACTCCCAAAGAAGCATGTTTAGAATGACAACATGAAAGGTATTCCCTAGAACTCTCTATTATCCAATTGCCTGGGGAAGAGGGCATGCTGGAAGTTCTGTTTGCCAGCAGAATTTTTCTAATTATTTCAGTAAGCAAAAGCCTTAGCAAAAAAGATAGCTTTCGAGTGCATATGTATATTTGCACAATGAGAAGTTGAGAAGTTTAAAGACTGATACAAACAGATGGTTGCAAAACATTCTTATGACTACTTTTTAGGAGAAGCTGGTCTTTGCTTCACAAGTGCAGAGAAGAAGACAACTCCGCTCTAGTAGAATACAAGTATGGGAAGTGGCTATATTATTTTTCACTTACCTAGGAACATGACAGAAGCCTTTCTTATGGAAAGAATGCTACTTTCCGTGTGGAAAAGACCCTGGTAAAGGAATCTCTGGAGACTTCCCTCATGTTTCTGTACCTGAAAATTCACTAAATACATAACTCGCAGCAAAAATTTAGTGAAGTAAATTTTATAACTGTACAGACTAGCATAAGTATTAAAACAATGTTATGATCAATGGGCGAACCCTGGTTAAAGTCTTACCTCAGTTATTACTAAGAGCCATTAAGCAAGCTGGCTCCCCATCTGTAATAGTACTTTAATACCTCATGAGGCTGTGGTAGGTATTACTATGTTCATGTGTGCATGTGTGTAAAGCTCGCAGCATCATTAGGATTTTTGTTGTTGTTGTCAAGTCACAGCTGACATATGGCTACCCCGTAGGATTTTCAAGGCAAGAGACATTCAGAGGCAGTATGCCTGTCTCTGACTGTGGTCACACATACTAAATAATCCACTTTCAATGCACTTTCCAGATGGATTTTGCCAGTTCACACAGTAAAATCCAGTTGGAAAGTGCACTGAAAGTGGATTGAAACTGGATTATTTAGTGTGTCTGACCACAGCCTCTGTGTCCCAACCCTGGTATTCCTTGGTGGTCTCCCATCCAAATACTGACCAAGGTTGACCCTGCTTAACTTTCGAGATCTGATGAGATCGGGTTAGCCTGGGCTATCCAGGTCAGAGCATTAGTAGGAATAACGCTGTATAAATACTACTACCATCACTGTCATTGGCTTTTAGGTCAATCTGGTCAAATTAACTGAAAGGTAGTTTTTTCTATGACAGACTAAATTAAGAAGGACCTACATAACCCTTCAATAGCCACAATTGGGGGCTGGATTCAAAGGACCCCTTCTGAAGCATCGCTTGCAGAATGGATCTTCCCTACCTCTCACTGGAAGGCTCTTGGGAAACTGTCTGGAAGGTATGGTGGAGATCTGCAGTGGGAATGGAGAGACTTCCCAAAAAATCACCCCTCTTCCTTGTATGAGCAAAAGCACCCTTCCATCATTAGGGTTGTTACGTTTTAGAACTGTACCAACTTTTTAATCCCTTCTTACTCTTGAGCTCTGGATGACTAGCATTCTGAATGTGCACACATTTTTTAAAAATAATAAACAAGCAGTTCTGTTTTTTAGTTTCTTCCAGGGCGGAAACCCTTGGTACAACCAGCCTTATTTTCTGTCATTCTTTCCCTTCTTTCTCTATTACTCTCACATAATTTGTATTAGGACAACATACAAGGTATCGGCAGGTTTCATCCAGAACGACTTCATTTTCATGCCATGCTTTACCAGTGACAACTTGTTTTGGCAGTTTGTATCCAAGGAATCGAAAGCATTCTTCTAAGGTGTATTTACAGTTCTGAAAGACATGATGGGACAATATAGAGTTTGCATTGTTCAGAAAGCCAAGTCATCCTGCCACTGAAATAATATGTAGAGAGAATAGATTTTCTGGTATTCGCTGTTCATAATCATAAGGGCTAGGTTTATAGCATCCCTGGCACAAGGAAGCATATAAGTTTCTGTGTGGAGAAGGATGGACAAATGGCTGAATTGTAACTGAAGAACCAGGTTGGTGGTTTATCTTGATTATACTCTGGAAATTAAGAGATGAACGACTGTAGGAACTTGCCTCGGTGATTTCAGGATTCTCTTCCTGGTGATGCAGAAGTAACGGAACCAGATTTTCTAGTATTTGATGCCTTATTGTCAACTCATTGCTTTTCTTAGCTATTTTCACCATTTTGCCAAAAAGAAATATAGCAGAAGCACGCACACTTTCTCTATCCTGCAA
Source organism: Gekko japonicus (assembly GCF_001447785.1). Classification (NCBI taxonomy): domain Eukaryota; kingdom Metazoa; phylum Chordata; class Lepidosauria; order Squamata; family Gekkonidae; genus Gekko; species Gekko japonicus. The sequence goes on from NW_015175981.1 coordinate 9,955, forward strand.
GCATTGAAAAAGGAAGGCAGTGAGGTTTTCTCAGTGAAGCACAACTAGCCCTGAGCATGGCTTGCTCTCCACAACATCCCACAGCCTGACTCAGAAGGAACATTTTTAGAGGAAAAGGCAGACTCACCAGGGCCCTTGCATTCTATTGTGGATTTAGGAAAGAGGGTCTAAAAGCAGGCCCCAGTACTTGCTGTGGCCAGAGGGAGTCACCACACCCTGATGGGGGTTCCAGGACACCAGCTGGTAAAGATACCACAATTGCTGTTACCAAACCTTGTATCCTGATGCATGCGCATTGTTCCATATTTCAATTTCAGTCCAGAACCTCCAGGATCACATTCAGGGCCCCAGGATTAGTGACAAATGTAAACTGGGGGCAGTGCTAGAAAGTGGGGTACCAGCTTTATGGCACAGAGTCTTCCTGTTCTTAGCACAATTTTGTAGAAAATATATTGACTCACTTGTGACCAGGATAACCCCAAATGCACTAGGAACTGCAGAGTCTGCTATAAAGCTCTTAATGAACTGCCTAGAACCTCATCTGTCCAGCTCCTTGTTTTGTGCCTTAGCTCTAACAACTAGGCTAGACAACTGCCCTGTTATAGCAGCAGTCTTGTCTTGGAACCTCCCATCCTAGTAAGGCAACAAATCTAAGTCATCATGTTGCTTTAGTGCTGGTAGGTATGAAACACATTAGAATCTTCTCTAGGGCCCGCCCTACTATTAAGCAGGGTGAAATATGTGGCAGTTTTTAGTGCACTGTTAGAAGACAACAATTATTTAGTTTATCATTATACTTTGTTGTGTATATTTGGATTTTTTTTGCCTCAGGCACCAAGATGTCTTGGGCTCTCTCTAATTTTCTTGACTGAACCTGCATTATAGAACTACATAAAATATTATTAATTATTTACAAGTGGGAACCTTCAAACACTTGCGGGAGGCATCTCATTTCCCCCTCCTCCAGTATTTCCTTTTCCCCATTTGTTGCACACACAGTTTATTAAACACTGTTATACACTTTGTACTCTGCCACTGACTAACAGGTTAACTTAGTAGGTACACTTAGCACTTCCATTATATCTATATCTATATATATAACTAGGAATAAAGCCCGTTGTGGAAATAAATACAATGAGATCTAGATAGAGGCTCTGGGGGAGTGCTCTGGCTTTGGGCAAACAGTGTCAATTTGCTGTGGTGACCTCAGCAGGGTATAATGACAGAGTCCACTGTTTTCTCTGGGGGAACTGATCTCTTTAGTCTGGAGGTCAGGTGTAGTCCCAGGAAAACTCCAGATCCCACCTGGAGGTTGGTAACCCTAAATCAACCTGGCACTATTGTGGCTACTAGCCATGGTGACTGAAGGAAGCCACCCTTTACAGAGGCAGCAAACCTCTATGTGCCAGGAGGCAACATTAGGGGAAGACCTTGGTCCCCATTCCCTCCCTCCAGGACAATTGGTTGGTCCCTGTAAGGAAAAGTATACTGGGCTGGTCTGATCCAGCATGGTCTTCTTATATTCTTACTGTGGACTGACATAACCCATTCTTCTTTTTCTGCAGATGGAATAGCAGTGTGTAGTAATTATTTGGATTGTGGGGGTATTTGGATCGGCCAAGTGAGGTATAAATACTAGAAGCTTGGCCTTCTGTCTGTTCTGGTCAACACTTGTATCCCAGCATCAGCTCCTGACTGCAGGGACTTTGGAGCGGATATACATAGTCCAGATAGTTGGTTGGGTGGATCCAACCAGCCTCCAAAAAGCCCTCCTCCAGCCTAAGGAGTCTTCCTTCCATGGAAGAGCCACTTCATTTGAAAGAAATCTCCTTAGGTTGGAGGGAAGTTTGATGTTTTGCTCAGTGAAATGGTAGGATAGGGATAGGATCCACCAAAATATATAATCCAAATGTTTTCTCCAGCCAATGAGAACTTACTTCTCACAGAGAAGAGTAGTGTCACATTTGGTGACAAGGTCTTTGGTGTTAAATCCTCTTAATATCCCTTCTATCTTGTGTGACACAGTATTAGCTGTAGGTAGATGTGGGAAAGAAATGCCAAAGTTAAGGTTAGAGTGCCTACTCATGGGATTGGATCCAACCATAAATAAATAAATAAAATATAAATACTTAATGTACACCTAAGCCATCTGTTGTCTCACCTGCTAGTTCTAAATGTTAGCTACCCAGTCAAGGAAGGAAAAGGTAATTTCACAAGAACAGAGGACATCTCCTTTATCCCCTGGGGTCAATATACATCAGAAGCTGTTGACATGTTTGTTTCTATATTCCATGGTAATTCTGCACACACCCTAAATAGAGATATGTGCCAAGGAGAAGAAGGTGGTATATGTGAATTTTGCTGGCTGGGAGATTATGTGAGGTCATCATAAAGAGAGGAATCTAAACTTTGAAATTCTAAGTTTTTGAAGATGATCTCATTGGAAAGGAGCATAAACTAACTCCTCTTCCAAAACTGGTGTCTGGGAAAGTGAAATGTATAATTGTCTTGTTTATCAGAAACGTGCATGAATCATGCAAGTAAAACAACTTTGTTTTTCATATAAACATGACAAGTTGCTTGTTTTGGGGTTTTTTTTTTTGGAAAACACTTTTTTGGGAGTAACTTGGAACTTCAAAAAAGAATGTTGGCCTGGTTTGCATTTTTATATGGAAATTATATATTACAGGTGTTGTTAATGGGGGACCAAATGTTTTGATGAGATGTATCCTAAGCAAGCAAACAAGGCCTATATCACTTGGTACACCAAATCAAATGCAACCTGCTAACCATGTACTGGTATCTGTTAGGATCTTGATAAACCCCTGCTGGCACTGCAAAAAACAGGGTGTGTATGTTAACATTTTTGGCAGGCACCAATATGTGTTTGCATTAGGTCAAAGGTTGTGCAGATCTGATAAATGAGCAGATGTTCAAATATCACATGGGCACCTCTGCATTTGGT
>NW_015175981.1:13413-63325 GCF_001447785.1 Gekko japonicus
GCTTTTAAAACATGAACCTGGGACCTGCACACCATCTGTGGCAGTAATGGGGTGACTGCTGGCACCTTTTCCTATCATTTTTTGCCTTGAGGTATTCTGCTTGTGGTGTGATCTGTCTTCTTTGTGGTGTGGCGTGATTGTGTTATTGGGTTTGTTTCTTTTAAAGGGGAAGTGATGTGTTGTGAGTGAGGACATATGTCACCTCAGAATACAGTAAGGTTCCATATGCAACTGACATTCCAACTGCCTTGCGGGGGGGGGGGAGTTTGAGGTGTGGGATGGAGTGAAGTCCAATCAGCTTCCATATGCAAAAGACCTTGAAACGCTGGGCGGGACTGCACAAAGCAGCCAGTCAACCCAGCCAGCGTCTTTTGACTGACAGTTCTTGCGGCCATACACTAAAGGTGTGCATTTTGGAACGTTGGAGCCCACTATTGCTTTTATATATAAGGGAGAGATAAGGGAGAGATTGTCAGTTGGGGTGGCTTCACTCCTATGGGGTGGCAGAATTCCATGCACTCCCTCAGCCACTGGCCTGTCAGCTGCCACTCAGGACTACTCGCGTGCCATTGGCCGGGTTCTGGTCTGCTCCTCTTCCCTGCTCACTCCCTTATCAAATTGGGCTGGGGAAACACACTCAGACAGGATTATTTTCTGTACATCAAAAGTAGTAGTCTGTTTACTTTATGGCTGAGTGGTGATTTGAACCTGGGATTCTTTGGCCTAAGACCAACATGACCCCATGCTGGGTTTTGTTATTAATGGATAGATCTCCAGAACAGAACATCACTTTTATGAAATGTAGATCTGCCTCCTGGTTTGCTACAAAACCCATCAAGCATCATTTTCTCAGCCCTCCCTGCACACATAGTTGCCTTACATTATTGAACAGCTCCTGAAGAGAGAGAATGATATTGGATATGTAGTCTGCTCCTTCTGGGCCTGCAAGGATCTTCTCAATTTCAGTAACACTCTCCACATATAGTCTCCCATCCATTCCAGACAGGCCTTTTATCATGGCTGGCAATAAGATTTTTATCTCCTGCATTGAAAAGAGTTGTTTTACTTTTAATGATCCAACACAACAACAGATAACAAACTATGGTGATCTGGTCATATTTTCATATGTAAGTGCTGTCAAGTCACACCAGACTTATGACGACAGGGTTTTCAAGGCAAGTGACAAGCAGAGGTGGTGTTGCCTTTACTTTCCTCTGTGGTCTTCCTTGGTGGTCTCCCTTCTAAGTACTGGCCCAGCTTTGCTTCTGAGATCTGATTAGATCAGGCTGTACCAACCATGCTGCCTTCCCAACATCATATTTAGGAGAAGAAAATGATGCTCCAGAAAAAAAAGTGACTATCCACCTCCTCCAACTTAGAAAGTCAATTAAAAGTGCTTTTCAGTAGCAAACTTCCTAGAACTTGGGTAGATGGTTCTTTTAACAGACTTTTTTCTGTTTTACCAAATGTTGCCACTAAGGTACAGATTCTTTTAAAAATATATATATTTTTATTTTACCATTTAAGGGGATACAAGATGAAAAAGGACAAAGGGAAAGATGAGAAGCATAAACATCATCGTTAAACACATTTTAAGGACACTGCATAATATAAGAATATAAAACATGAAAGTGTATCATAGCAAAGAATATCATAACAAATCAAAATATGGTAAAATAATAAATTCTTCAGAATAATACATTTCCATGTATATTTCCATCCTTTCCTATCTATAGGGCTAGGCAGGAAAACATATAAGCAAGAAACATAAGAAAAGAGTAAGAAAACATTTTTCTTTATACAAGATTAATACTAGCATTTAATAACTACTAAATATGTAACTATAAAAGATTAATGAATATAACTATGAGAATATAATTATACGGTTTTAAGTATTAATCAATATAAATTTCTTTATAACTCCTCTAACAGCTTTATCTATGTAGTTTGTCTGTAGTAATTATAAAAGGCTCTCCACTTATTCTCGAATTCAGTGATCGACTTTTTATTTATATAGTTCATCGTTTTCACCATAACAGCATATTCTTCCATTTTGTCTCTCCTGTTCTCAATATTTGGGCAGATTTCAGAATTCCACTTGGTTGCAAATACTAGTTGTGCCACGGTAAACATATATTTGAACAGATCATGCTCTGATCCATTTACATTAGATGGTAAAATTCCTAATAGCATAGGCATTTATTTGATAAAAATAAGTATAAGAAGGTGTTGTTGGATATAAAAAAAGATTTAGAAAGGTGGAGGGACATGCACATTTCATTGTTTAAGAGGGTGGCAACGGTAAAAATGAACGTATTACCACGGGTGTTGTTTTCCCCCCAAAATATCCTGATTTTAAGAAATCAAGGATTTTTCAAGGATTTGGAAAAAATAGTGAAGGAATTCATCTGGCAGCAAAAGAGGCCAAGGATCAAATTAAAATTCCTACAGGAAAAGAAATAAAGAGGAGGCTTAGCACTCCCAGACTGGCGTTCATATTATAAAGCATTGGTGATGCTGTGGATTAAGGAGTGGATAAATCAAGAGGATAGAAGGGTTTTGAGTTTGGAGGGGCATGATATCCCGATGGGCTGGCATTTTTACCTATGGTATAGTAAGTTTACGGTGTTAACATTATTTAAACGACATTCTGTTAGAGGGGCTTTGTTTAAAGTATGGGAAGAAATAAAAGTGCATTATGCAAAAGTACCTAGATGGGTATCTCCCATAGAGGCATTCGTACTACCTACACTTTACATTAAATACTCTAAGTGGAGATATGAAGATCTTTTAGACAAGAAGGGTGAACTTCATTCGGAAGAAGTGTTGAAAGAACAAGGTACTGATCTAACGTGGTGGGAAAAGGCCCAATTAAGGTCAATATGGTTAAAAGATAAACAAACGGGTATATATATGAGTCAAATGGAATTAGACAAGATATGGCTCGGCACAAAGGAAAAATTTATTTAAAAAGCTTACAATTTTTTGTTAGACTGGAGAATGATAGATGAACAGGTGAAACCATCAATGCTTGCATGGATAAGAGACATAGGGTATAATATTAGTTTTGAACAGTGGGATAAAGTCTGGATCAGAAATATAAAGTTTTTGAGATCAAGTGCATTAAAGGAAAACGTGGTAAAGATGTTTATAGATGGCATATTTCACCAGCCAGATTAAATAAAATTAACGGGAAATTAGGAAAAGAATGTTGGAAATGTAAATATTGTATTGGTACATTTTTCCACATATGGTGGACATGTGGTGATACTAAAAAATATTGGTTAATAGTGAAAGAAATGGCTTCACCAAACATCTGCATCCATTTCACCTTGCATGTCTTAACCTGTTCCTTTTGTATCATATTGAAGGAAAAGGTAAAGGTAAAGGCTTCCCTTGCTTGAAAGCCAGTCGAATCTTTTCAATAGACTATATATAATTACATGGCCCTAGGCACAGATTCTGTTGCTGTCTTCTTTACTGCAGTTGCCACCTCCAAGGTGGGTTTTGTGTTTTTTTAAATCTCTATTGGGGAAATATTCCAGATGTCCATAATTTTTCCTCAACATGACAAAATCAACTGTGGGGGATGATTTTTGGTAGGACAACAACATGGGGAAAAGGTGAAGAAAGTCCCTCTCTCCCATGTCAGTCTCCCAACTGTGAAAGTGTAGCTGCATTTGGTAAAAGAAAGCAAAATAAAAAATCTGAAAAAGGATGCGCAGATATGCCCTTATTGTGAAGTATAAATGACAAAGCAACCCTGAATTTTCCCCTACACCACGCTTTTCATTCATATGGTATAAATCTTGTGTGATATGTGAGGTTGTATTGAAGGTAAATGGTTTGTACTGATTTTTCAGAAGACTTCAGTCTTTATTTTATTTCAAATAAATCAGGGATTTTACTTAAATATATACTACCATACTTCAGACTCTTTTCAATAAAAATTAGGGGCTAAGATATAATAGAACAATGGAATCGGGAAAATTGGACCTGGAAAAGATTTGGGTGTCATGCTGTCCATTGCAGAGATAAGATAGTGAGGAATTTTATATTCTAATAGATCATCATCATTAACAAGATTTTTATCCCATCTTTCTGCCCTCGAAGGGCCATGAAAGCAGCTAACAAATTAAAACATACAAATTAAAATCTCATTTTAAAAACTATTTAAACCAACACACATACATCACTAAAACAATTTAAAACCCAAGCTTAAAATATGAATAAAAGATAAAAACAACAGTTAAACATTAGGAAGGATTACTGCATATCTAGGTTATGCTACAAACAGATACCAGTGTACCATAACACAGATACTTGGGGGACATTTTAAAAAACACAGTGAGGAAGATTCAAGGAAGCTGTGCACATGTTAATATAGAAAATGTCCACAAGCAATCTGAAGTGGAGAAAAATGCAACCTTTGCCCCCAGTCACTGAACATCAAAACAAAACCTTCCCATTAAGCCTTCTTCCCTGCTAAAGAAATTGCCCACCACAGATGCAAAGTGTGCTGATGGGGAAGGATAAGTTCCTGAGGATATTGCCTATTCCAGAGGGAGCCAGCCTTTCATTGACAGATTCAGTTAGCAGCCATAGAATGCTGTTGGATCCAGCTGTAGAGAAATAAGCAAGTCAAATGCCAGAGTTCCTTTTTTCAGCTGCATTTTGCAATTTTTTTCTCCCTTTCAGGACCGAGCTAACCTAGCTACACTAATCTATGTTATGGTAGTCTCAAGAGTGGATTATCATAACATGCTCTGCATGAGCTGCCCTTGAAGACAATGCAGAAGCTACAATGGATTAAAAAATATGGCAGTGTATTAACTGGGGGCAAACATTATGTACTTGTGGTCCCAGTCCTTTAATCTTTGCATTGGCTGCCCATTTGTTTCCATATTCAATCCAAAATGCTTCATAACCTGGGACTGTTAACCCCAAGAGACCACTGCTCCCACATATTGTCTTTCCAGGCTTTATTAATGGTGCCATCTTGTAGGCAGGTCTTTTCCATTGCTACTCTGGCACTTTTCAATAGTTTTCCAGAGGAGGGGAGGAAATCACAGAATGTTCAGCTGTTATAATGACATTTCAGATGATGTTCAGGCTTTTCTATTGAGCTATTTTGTGGCCTGGTCCCTCTCTTTCATGCTATATGTACTGAGTTTTTAATGTCACTGGTTATTTTACAATGTGTTATGTAAGCTACTTTAAGCCTGGTCCAAGAAGAATAGAAATAGTTTAAATAAACAAACATTTTTGCTAGGTCTAAATATTTCTTCAGTTAATGTTTCTGAAGTGATTTCTCTGACTTTTATGGAACATCATGACAGACCTTGTCTTACCTTCCCTGGCCAGTCTGCCATCTTAACTAGTCCCTTGATACACAATGCTCGGATAATTGGGTTTGTGTTAACCAGTCCTTGATTCAGACGATCTAAGGAATATTTGTCTGGAAGTCTCTTAGCCTCTGACATATAAAGAAGCTAAAAGAAAATGAATCGGTCAGTCAGAATCTGATGAACAAAGAGTTGCTTGCCTAGTTCTATGAACAAACGTCCCTGCCAGACACCATTCAGGTGATGAAAATAGATTTGCCTGCTTTCCACAGCACAAAGGCCTATCTGCTGGTCTTTTAATCTATTTCTTGACTGGATTTAATAATTCCAGAGTCTTTAGGGTAATTTATATTGCTTATTTTGTTGTGCTACATTTAACTGTACAGTGTACTGGTACTCAATTTGCTGCAATGGCAAGACTTAGTTTAGCCAGTTTGTCAAAAAAACATATTTGAAAGGTAGCTTCAAATATTAGGTGGAGAAGATTGGATTTATACCCTGCCCTTCACTACCCAAAGGAGTCTCAGAGTGGCTTACGACCCCTTTCCCTTCCCCTCCCCACAACAGACACCCTGTGAGGTAGGTGGGGCTGAGAGAGCTCTTTCGAGAACTTCTGAAAGAACTTGTAACTGATTCAAGGTCACACCAGCAACTGCCAATGCTCCCTCTAAGCTGCGGAGTCTTGTGAGCAAAAAGTCTACTTTGTGAGTTACTGGCATTAAAGTTGTGAGCGAGTGATTTGGCTACTGCATAAATCAGTTCGCTCTGGGAGCCCTCCTTCCTGAGCTAAGACAAAAATGGGTGAGTCGGAGGCTAAAAAACTGTGAGCTAGCTCACACCAACTCACCTTAGAGGAAACACTGGCAACTGCATATGGAGGAGTGGAGAATCAAACCCAGTTCTCCCAGATTAGAGTCTGCACGCCTAACCACTACACCAAACTGACTCTCAAGCCAGGCCAATTAGCCAGCCCCTTGCTAAAGAAGAAAAAGAAGAGATTGGATTTATACCCCACCCTTCACTACCTAAAGGAGTCTCAGAGCAGCTTACAAACTCCTTTCCCTCCCCCTCCCCACAACAGACTCCCTGTGAGGTAGGTGGGGCTGAGAGAGCTCTTGACAGAAACTTCTCTTTTTCAAGGACAGCTATGCCAGAACTACGGCTTGCCCAAGGTCATCCAGCAGGTGCAAGTGGAGGAGTGAGGAATCAAACCCGGTTCTCCCAGATTAGAGTCCGCACACTTAACCACTACGCCAAACTGGCTCTACACCAAACATGGATATGCTCTACATTTGTTATTTAAATATCTTAAAATACTTGCTCTTTGATACAGATAGCTTGTTATGTGCAGGTGCTCTCCATAGTGATTGTGTGGAATGAAATCAAATAAATTATCTGGGACTTTTTAAAAATCAAAGAGTGTGGTCAATCAAGAGCTAGTACAAAGTCCGGCAAGTGCTCTTTCAATTTAAGGCTGGACTGATTTTGTAACAGCCAAAAGTAGCTGAAGTTACTTGATCAATTTGATGGTCCTTTCAGATTACATATATGGTAAAGCAGCAGCAAAGCTGGAAGTAGCCTACATTTTGGGTAACTTCTCTGCAGTCATTTGGAGGACATATTGGGCACTGCAAATATGGCTTCAAAATCCTATATGAAAAGGGCATGCCACTGGTGGAGCCCTCAGCATAACATGGTACTGCGTGTAGTTCTGGTCACCATATCTTTAAAAGGGTATTGCAGACAAGGGCAACCAAATGATTAAAGGGTTGTGGCATCTTTCCTATGGGGAAAAAGTTGAAGAGCCTGGTAATTTTCAGTTTAGAAAAGAGATGACTAAGGCAGGACATGACAGAGATTTATAAAATTATGAACAGGACAGAGAGAGTAGACAGAGAGAACGTTCTCTCTCTACCAAAATACTACAATTTGGGGGCACCTAAAGAAGTTGATAGGAGCTGCGGTGGCTCAAGTGGTTAAGACACTGAACTGCAGGCTGTGGAAGGTCAGTAGTTCAGCAGTTCAAGACCCGGGTGCCGCATGACGGAGTGAGCTCCCGTTTCTAGTTCCAGCTCCTGCCAACCTAGCAGTTCGAAAGCAAGAAATTGCAAGTAGATAAATAGGTACCACTTCGGTGGGAAGGTAACAGCATTCCGTGCGCCTTGGTGTTTATTCATGCCGGCCACATGACCACGGAAACGTCTTTGGACAGCGCTGGCTCTTCGGCTTTGAAACAGAGATGAGCACCGCAACCCTAGAGTCGGACTCGACTGGCTTTCGAGCAAGGGAACCTTTACCTTTTACTAAATAAGTTGATGCGCAGTAGACTCAGGACAGACAAAAGGAAATACTTCTTTACTCAGTGAGTGATTAAAATGTGAAAGTGCCTGCCAGAAGATGTAATAATGGCCACAGGCATAAATATCTTTAGAAGGGGATTAGACAGATTAATAGAAGACAGGTCTGTCAGTGGCTATTAGCTATGGTGACTAAAGAGAACCTCCACATTCTGAGGCAGTAAACCTCTGAATACCAGTGCTAGGAGGCAACATCAGGGGCCCATAGTAACTAGTTGGTCACTGTGAAAGACAGGATGTTGGACTAGATGGACCAACAGATCAGCAGGGCTCTTCTTATGTTCTTATGGCTAATTTAATATATATTATTTACATAACTTGCTCTCCTTACAGTGGATTTGTAGTTGGTGGAATTTTGGTTTTTTATTTGCATTCCTGACCACTATCTAGGGCCAAAGGGTTGAGCTTCTCTTTAGAAGCAGATGTATATGCATAATCTTTTCTATGCCAGCAGTAACAACTACCACTTGACAGTGGCCAACAGATTCACATAAGAATGTCCCTGAATATTTTCATAACCATCCTTTAAGTCATCCAGCCACCTGTGTGCCTAAAAAAGCTTGCATAAAAACTGGGGATGGGATTCTAGGATTCTTACTTCAACAAAGAATGCCATTGCTGTAATCTGGTGCTCTTCATCACCTCGCTCCAGGAAGGGAACTAGAAGGTACAAGATCCTAAGACGGTCACAACAGGGGCACTGAAGCAAGACTCTGGTTAGGAGAGAATGTGTTGTTATTGTTAGCAGTTAATCCTGCATTTTGGTAGTCTGGAATGTGCTGGGACAACTGATTACCACTCACCTTGAAAGCATGCCTACCCCCCGATGGTGATCCTCATAGCTGGTGAGCAGTTTCCAGAGCCCATCCTTCTCAGAAAAAAGGAACTCGCAATAACATCCGACAGATAGGAAAAGTGTTTTCAGTGCTTTCACAATATAACTGAATTATGACAAAAAAGAAGACATCAGTGAGTAGATATAGTATAATGGCTGTGAGGTGGAAAGTCCGTACTTCAAGACTCATCTCCATCATGCACTCGCTATGTTGCAACCCACCACTCTTTCAGCTTCAACCCCTACTCTTCAGTATAGGGTTAATAATAAGCAAGCCAACCTCACAAAGCCATTTGGGACTGAAGTAAGGAGAGTCAGTATGCCACAGGGGTATAGAGTACTGGGCTAAGGGCTTTTCTGCATTCTCATTTTCCTTGTGTGTTGCTGCTGCTTGGGTGGGGGAGGGTGTTCTGTTCTACATGTCTTTTGCTCCCTCTAGTGGTCAATTTGATATTACATCAATTTATGATTGGCATAAAAACCTGCAGTGAGATATGCTGGACATAAAGTAGTGTAATATTGAGAGAGCAGAACATGTGCAGAACAGAACTACCCCCCTCCCGAAACAACAGGAGCACATGAATGAGGAAAATGAGAGTGCAGAAAAGCCCTACGTGACTATAGAGATCCATGTTCAGACTCCCCCCCCTCCCCCGGCAGCCATGGATGACTATGAGCCACCCACTCTCACTCAATCTAACCAACCTTACAGGGTTGTTCTGAGGATAAAGTAGAAGAGGGAAGAGCTATGCTTGCCCTCCTGAGCTACTTGGAGGGAAATGAACAAGTTGATTTTGTGGGAGACTGTGAGCGCTTAGGAGAGTGTGAAGAAAAACTGAGCATTCTTGTTTTAAGTCCTGCTATTGAACTACCCTCACGTGGCAAAGATCACTATTTTTTTGACTCTACAAACCCTAGTCTAATAATGGTTCCTACCCGTTATTTTGTAGGGGAAGGGGCAGTGGTTCTGTATTCAAAAGAACTCTGTACATGGGAAGGATGTAGTGACAATGGAGCACTTTATGCACTCACCAAAACCTTTGGCCCCCACCATCAGAATCTTGCCTCTCTTATATTTACCGCACAGGCTCAGTTTCATCCTGAGATACTGGGTTCCTTATTACTTTGTCCCTGATGTTATAGTGCACCTGAACAAGCAGCGTCATCAGAAGTCGTGGGTAGATATTGTATGCCACATCTGAGCATTTAGGTATAGATAACAACTTGCAGAAGGCACTGGCTGCCTAAGAGGGGGAAAATACATTGTAGTAAGATCTCTTTTTTGCAGATATTATTTCAGGAGAAGCAGTATCACCCTGGTACCACTTATCCTTTCCCTCCTAAGCTATGTTCATCAAGGAATGTAAAGACCTTTTTAATGGGACAGGTCAGTATTGCAAGTGGCCTGTGTAAACAAGGCTTTATTGGGTTTGACCAATGTAAATTGCCCTAGTCTGAAAACCTCTTTAACAGGTATATAATTTTGGCAAGGATGAAAGTCAAGTGAGACCACACAGACATTTCGAGAAATTTTAAGGATTTATGCAGCAATAAATACAAATGATGAAAAATATGCTAAAAAGGTGAAAACACATTACAGAATGTAAGAAAAATATTTTTAAAAATGTTAGCTGATTAGACTGTAAGAGAAATAATGCTAAGGACACACATCATGTTAACTGGGTTACAAAGCAATTTAAAGCTATAATAAATTGGACTATCATCAATCTTTATTGCATTAGTCAAAAAAGCCATAGCAACAATATAAAGTAAAATGCAGATGTCCAACAAGATAAAATTGAAAAATAATAAAATAATAAAGAATTAGACATTTAAACAGAAAGTATTAAAATACAAAGTCATCAATTAAAAATATGTCTAATAATAAGAAAGGAAGACCATACAGTCCAGAGACAAATTACAAATGACGAGTGACCCAGAGTGCAGCAGTCACAAGTCAGATATACTTTAGTCAGCATGCCTTGTAATCTTTTTATCTTTCATGGCGGCACCAAATCTTGCCATTTGGATTATTGAAGAGAGCTGAAGGGATTTGGAGTGTGGCCAGAATTTATTGTAAGGATCTTGAGAGTGACTGAAATTGCTGTCTGCTTCAAGAGTTAATTTCTTGAATGACAGTAAATAGGGACGGGCATGAACCAAACCATGAAGCAAAATTCATCACAAATTTTGCCCTGTTTGTGGTTCACAAACCGAAGTTCATGATGGGTCTACCATCACAAATTTCCACGAACTTTTAAAGCAGTTTGTGGATAGAGCAGAAAGCAGGGGTTTTAAGGGACTCCCCTTTAATCCCCTGCTTTCTGTTCTCCGTGAAAGCTGCAAAAACAGGTGTTTAGGGCTGTCTTGTTCAGTCCCTTTAAAGTTTAAAAGGACTGTACAAGACAGCCTGAAACAGCTGAGCAGCCAGTAGCAGGCACTCCCCACTGCTCAGCTGTTTTTCAGGCTTTCCTCAAACCCTGTTGAAAGACAGACTGCAAAAGTCCAAAAAACAGCTGAGCAGTGGGGAGTGCCTGCTACTGGCTGCTCAGCTGTTTCAAGCTGTCTTGTGCAGACTTTCAATGGGTTTTGCGGGCCATGAACCACAGACCAGTTTCGTTCATGAACAAACCTCCCGGTTCATGGTTCAATTCGTGGTTCAGCCGTAAACTGACACAAACTGCATTTTCTGGTTTGTGCCCATCCCATCCGGTTTGTGCCCATCCCTAGTAGTAAACGGATTCACCTGTGCCAGCTCGCCTTGAACTAGTCTGGACTTTCTTTTTTATTGGGAGAAGGAGCCACGGGAGAACATAAGTGACCAAGAGAATGGACTATGCCCACCCAAAACTCTAAGCAAAGTAAAACTGCTGACTTTCTAATTCTGCCTGATTCAATGTTCCCACCTCTACCAGGTTTTCTGTTCTGGACACCTTGAAACAGAGACACCTTTGGCTGATACTGTTCTTGATGTCACCACACTGGAGCTAAAGAGCAGGCCCATCTGAGATGGGCCTTCCTCAGGTGTTCATGGGATGGGGAAGGAAGAGGCTGATGTGGCTGATGGATTTTCTCATGTAACAGCTAGGACAGTGAGCACTATCTTTAGGCAGCTGAACTCAGTCCTCACTATGTTGGACCACCTTACTGATGTAATGACAAAGTTTAACTGCAGTAATTCTTTATCAGTGAAGCCATTAATACCATCCCACACACCTGTCTGCTTCTCTACTGAACAGTGACTACAAGAGGTTCTTGGGGTGTTAAATACTAGCCAATTGATGCTACAGTCCCATCATATTTGTCTGAATATTTTATTGGTTGGCAGGACTCCTTTCTGGAACTCCAGATTTGGCATATTACAGTTCTTAAGGGCTCATCTAAATATCAAAGGTTCACCTATTGCCCTGAGGTGAGTTGAAACCCTAAACAGCTCCTTTAAGGTAAGATGATTGTTGTTATCTTCGATGGCCCATGTAGTCCAATGTTGATTATGAGACGGGAAAACTCTCTGATCTACAGGGGTATTCTCCCTTACCCAGTTTTTAACAACATTCTATACTTTCTTCTTTTTAGATCAGAGCCAAAACTGAAGCTATGTTTAAGAGTGAACCCAGTGACTAAGTCAACCCTTTGGAGTGTGATCTCATTAGTTAGGATGAGCCTCCCACCTGTTTGGATCCTAAGGTAGGGGATTCCCCATCTCCATATGATATTGAAACAGATTTAATTGACTCCTTCAGGGCTATCCCACCAGTAGAGAAAAAGCATATTAATGATACGTTTCAGCAGAGCTTTTTTTGTAGAAACAGCCCAGCAGGAACTCATTAGCATAATAGGCCACAACCAAGAGCAGGAACTTGTTAGCATATTAGGCCACATCCCTGACAGCACAGCTCATGAGCTAAATGTGAGAACCTGTGCTCAGCCCTGTAACTAGATGGAAGGGGGGAAGCAGGAGTGGATGCCATCATCTTCTGGAGGGTTCCATCAAGGGAGCTCCCTGATTGGGTTTGGAAGACCACCTGGTGCCAGATGGCCAAAGACTGTAATTAAGCCTGAGGCAAGAGGAAAGCCATGGAAACTGTGATTCGACTGGGCCGTGGCTCTGACTGTGTTATGCTTCATCACAATGGTTAGCAGTGTAGAAAATGCTTAAACCTCTAGAGTACCTTAGGATATAAACCTCTTATATTCTAAGAAGGTGTGCCATCTAATACCAGGTACTGAAGTATTAGGTAGAAAGTTAACCTTTGTTGCTTTCTTGCTATTAGATTGCAGAGACTGTGTTGCCTAGTGATACTTTGTTTTTTAAAGTATTTAATAACCCTTTATACATTTTACAAAGGTCTGGTTTCTTGTGTGCACATAACCTCAAGAACCCACAGGTCTGAGCACTGCTTACTTGCCCAAGGGATAGTGGCTCAGAGGGACCCAGGCTTGGATCCTTGACAGACATATTTGGGACATGCCACCTTCAAGCCACTTCAGACAAGACAAAATTCTTACAAAGAGAGTACTTCATGTAAAAACATGCTGCGTGTGACTACGCACATGTGCATCTCAAATACACAGTATATATGGGCTTAGAAGCAGCATCCCAATCACATTTGCCCCAGTACGGGTACCTGCAGCAAAGCATATATGTGCACAATCATTATGTAGCATGGGAGTCTCTGAGAGGTTTTGACACATTTGAAGTAGCCCTTACAGAAATTTCAGAAGTGCAAGAATGTGCTTTCTTCCTTCTCTCAAGCTTATTTTTGAAAAGTTGAACTGTCTGTTTGCTACTGGGAAGGGGAGTCAGATTCTTACCATCAGAGGAGTGATATAGTTTCCGGTCACGTTGGGATTCATTTGCAGTTTTTTCAACAGGATGTTCACAAGGACCATTAGATCAAAATTTGAGCCTGTTTTGGTCAATGCACGCCACATATCAGCAGCAGTCCTGTAAGTTCCGGGTTGTGGAGGGAGAACAGACAACTTTCAGGCTATGTATAGCTTTGTCTCACCACTCTTCTTCCCATCAGACCGAACACCTGAAATCTTCAGAGAATCTTTGGACAGCAACAATAGCTTAGTCTGCCAGGTTTCAGAGATGACATTAGTGACACTGTTTTCACACCATTATCATTGCCTTATGCCACTCCCCTTCTCCCTCTTCATGTACAATTGAGCTTATCCACTGGGGTATGGCAGTAAACTACCCAGAACAGCTTTCTTTTATTCTAAAAGCAACTTTAGAATACTGACAATACCATCCTAAGTAGAGGTACAACCTTCAAAGCCTGTTAGTTTCAATGGACTTAGGATGCAACCCTGTTTAGGATGGCACTGTTAATCTCACAGTGGATCTGGTTGTGATTATTACAGTTCAACAGCAACTGGCACATCCTGCAATTTTTATTTTATTTTATTTTTTAATTCTGATTATCTTCCCCAACGTATATAACACAAACCACAAAGATGGCAATACTGATAGTATCAACATTATTAAAAGGTATCCTCTAAAGTCTCCCCATAAGGCAAAATTGGGACAAAGTCAGGACAGTGATTTATCAGGGTAACAACCAGAAAATAAGGTCTGTCTCTGGAAAACTGGACTGCTGGGGAGGTGGGGGATGCAGTGGAGGGGATACATCATAGAAGTTAATCCACCATGAGTGACATGTTTAGTTCTCAGGACGTTCCTGCTATCAGCTGGTCTGAAACAACCCCCTTTCTGCACTTTTACTTTTAAGCCACAACAGCTATTTTACTTGTGTTGCTTACAACAGCTGTGATGAGACACCCTGGACAAGAAGGAAGGAAGAAGGTAAAACTGGATAAACACTGAGGCTGGGGAAGGGAAAAGGCAGAAGATGGCCCCAAATGGACATGGATAGATTGGTCCAGAACAGGATGGGTAGGAAAAGTGGACTTTGGAGAGGGACACAGTAGTTCGAATCTGCATTTGCATTTTTAAATCAGTTTTGTGCTGCTGTGACACCGTCATTCTCTATGCTTGTTTGAACATTATTTGGAGAAGATTAATTTAAAGTGGTGCGGAGGCGCAATGACAGTGAAGCCGCCATGAGAGGGCGATAAACATATGCAGACATATAAAAGTTTGCTAGCACTGTTGAGGTTTGAAAACGAAAGCAAATGTAGACTGCTTTTTTGAAGATGGAGTCAGAAGGCTGGGACACCAGTGGGAAAGACAAATGCAGATTCGACCATTGAAAGGAGAAAACAGGAAGAAGGACACAGTGCCTATTCTGGGCATTAGGAGTACTATGGTAGAAGACACAAAGGTCTCTTGTCTACTTATCCAGCCATTCTCTCACAACCCCCCTTCACTGCTTTCAGTAAGACACTTCTCTCCTACTCTCCTTTCAAATATGGCCTCAGAAGCCATGATCCCTCATTCTGTTCTTCAGACAAGCCCAGAGTCCCTCCTCTCCAGTACTTCTTCCTCTTCATCTCCATGCTACACGCATTTGTTGTTGTTGTTAATTATACTGTGACTAACAGGGGTATTCAGGTTCTCACTCAGGCCTATTGCAGGTGGGTATTAAAACTCTGTTGGTGAAAAGATGCGGTAGCCATAAGAATTGCCCTGCTAGCCTTGCCTGTTTCTGTAATGTGGATGCCAAGGTGCAGGAGGGACCCTTGCTGTGAAACCCTTACTGTGATTTAAAATAGGATAGGTGGACTGGTGGAGCTGAGCATCCCAGCTATTATAGCATAATGTACCTGTCCATTGGGAAAGGACACCGTAGAAGGGCACCGCATACTTCTGCCATGTAAGAATCAGCCAAGGAAGATATGACTGTCAACATTATTTGCCTGCCTTGGAACTGGTGGATGGAGCCAAGCTGCTGATAGATCATATGCACAATTTCTGGTACCTTGAAGAAAACAGCCAAGTTTAAGCTGTACACTGTCACATCTAACTAGTGCATTGCTAGATTTAAGGAGCTTGTGAGGGAAGGAGATACATTACAATATACAAACTAGAAAGTTACAAGGAAAATGTCTGTCTTGCTTTCCTAGATTGCAGCCTTGGCTACAACAATGAAAACTTTAATTCACCTTCACTGCTATTTCAGAGAGGTTCTGATGTTCAGTTAACTCTGGCTGTAGATCAGTGGCATCTAAGTGACAGGAGCTGACAGCTCTGAGTGTCTGAAGAGCTGGCTCTAACCGGTTCTGGCTGGTTCATAGCAGAACTAATTAGCCATGACTCAGCATTAGATCTGATTGTACAGATATAAGTACAGTGATGTACAGTGTAACCCATCTTCTTGTGAATATCTGGTGTCTGCGTGAGCATTTTGTCGGTCTGTGTAAAATATTGGTGAAGGCTTGTGTGAATACACTGTAAATAGCTTTTACACTAAGCCTTGAAGACTCAAGTCTTATTTGATACTCTCACACCCGTGCACACCCTGCAGTGGGCTAGCACCGCGTAACATCGACACTCTGATATATATTTTGTACACAGAGAGCTACATTCAAAGACTAAGAATATATGAACAACATTCTCTGCTCTAGTTATTTTGCTGCAGGCAGCAGCAATCAGCTACTTATCAAGTAGTCAGTGACCCAGAAAAACAACTTGTGAGGGTGCACACAGCCTTGCTGGTAGTGTAATGTTGAGAAGACATACCACAGACCCCTATGGTGCCTTCAGTCCAGGGGTCTTCAAACTATGGTTGTGGGAACAAATGTGGCCCTCTAAAAAAAAGAAAAGGAAACCTTGACATTAAGGTCTATTGGAGGAATAGGTAGGGAGCTAGAATAACCAGAATGTGAAGGGAATGGCAGGCAAGGCTTTTTGTGCAACTAAAGGGCTTCTTAGAGATGCTTTACAAGAAGGGAAATGACAGAGGTGAACAGTTGCCAGTCCACTAAAACAATCACACAGGGTGTTGCTGTGTGTGTTTATTACTTATTGTGAAATCTTGTGTGTGCCGCTTCCTAATAAAGGACTTGTAACAACAAGTGTTTGAGCTGTGGAAACGTTATGGATTATTAACATGTCAGTTATCAATAATGTTAAATTGTATAATTTGTTATGCAAGTGACCGTCCTTATACTGGCTCTTTGTTGATCTCTTCCTCTAACATAGTTGGGTTCTTTAATTATAAAAAGTTACAAACCCTTCCTTCATACTATATACATTATATATTTGTAGGCTATAAAATGTTAGTGGTTACCTCAAAAGCCCCTTTGTCCCTCACTTCAAAAAGCCTCCTACCTGATCATGTAATTTGTGCTTGTAGTGCTCAAGGATCACTCTGGTGGTGGTATATGACGCCGCATAGGTGCTAATTCTCATTTCCCTTAGGTAGCCTATAGCAGTCAACAAAAGCTCTGTCATCTGTCTTGATGTGAGAAATGGTCCGAATTCCTAAGAGAGAGCATACAGAGCAGCATCTTGCAGGGTATCAATCTAGAAATATGTAATTGCCTGCAGAATGGTAAAGAAAGCTCAAATGGCAGGGTTTTCTTTTTCTAAGGGACAGCATATTCAGTCCAGCTAAATTCAATGGGACTTTCTCCCAGATAAATGTATAACTTAGGCTTTCAACATTCAGTTTTATATCGGAAAATGTAATGGGAGAAGAACACCAACTACAGCCTAATCCCATGTATAGCATGCTTACTTGGAAGTAAGTCCCACTGAGCTCAATAGGGTTTACCTTTCCATATTAGAATGCCTTGGATGGACTGACCTAGCTGAACTCTGAGAAGCAGCAGGAGACAGAGCTGCTAGAGGGGTGAGTGTTTTTTATTTGCTTTCAGCTGAGGAGATTTAGCTGAGGTACTGTGTGGGAGAACTGTGTTTGGGAGTGATTGTTTAACTGTAATTGGATTGCCTGGGTGTAATCTGAATAGCTGCTGGCCCCACCCTCTGCTGGGTGAGCCTTCTATTTAAGGTTGCACCTCACCAGAGGCACAAGCCTCTGATGAGAGCTGAAGGCCTCTTGGCCTAGAAACTCTGTAAGAAGCCCAGGAAGGATCTGAAAGCCAGGGCCCTAGTCTCCTTGGGTTCCCAGTAAGATAAGTAGACTTCTACAAGGACAACCACATAAATATGAAGATTTTAAAAGGGAATTCTATATAATTATTTTTTAAAAAACAATTTTGAAGGTAGAATGCCACCAGGGGGTTGTGGGCTATCCAGTGTTTTGCATGGAGTGTCACATGTATGACTATCTGCCGACTGGACTGAAGTCTTGGGTGTGTGCCCAGTGCAAGGAGCTCCTGATTCTCAGAGAACAAGTTTGCTCCCTTGAGGCCAAGGTGGCTGACATGGAGAAGCAGAGACAGTCAGTTAGGCACATGGAGAAGACTCTCGGGGACTTGTTAGATATGCCCCACTCAGAATCAGTGTTCCCTCTAAGCTGAGTTAGTGTGAGCTGGCTCACAGTTTTTTAGCCTCTGGCTCACACATTTTTGTCTTAGCTCAGGAAGGATGGCTTCAGCACAAACTAATTGATGCAGCAGCCAAATCTCCTGCTCACAACATTAATGCCAGTAGCTCACAAAGTAGAAACAGGGCTCCATAGCTTAGAGGGAACATTGCTCAGAATATGTCAGCCCCACTGCAGTCAGGGAGCATGAGGGTTGAGAGGAAACAGGGCACTGTCGAGGATAAGGGACCTCTTCTTCAGCTGGTGAATGGGTATCCTTTTGCACCAAGGAACCATCCCTGGGGGGGGGAGGGGGGCTCTTGGTAGCTGGTGATTCAATTCTCAGGTAGGTAGACAGCTGGGTGGCAAACCCACGTACTGGCCATATGGTGACTTGCTTGCCTGGTGCGAAGGTAGCAGACATTACACGTATTCTGGATAGGCTGGTAGATAGTGCTGGGGAGGAGCCAGTGGTCATGATACATGTTGGCCCCAACGATGTGGGGAAATGCAGTCATGAGGTCCTGGAGGAAAACTTTAGGCTGCTAGGCAGGAAACTCAAGTCCAGGACCTCCAAGATAGCCTTCTCAGAAGTGCTACCTGTTCCACGCGTAGGGCTGGAGAGACAGGCACAGATCAGGAGTCTCAATGTGTGGATGAGATGATGGTGTAGGGGGGAAGAATTCAAGTTTGTTAGGCACTGGGATGGTTTTTGGAACAAGAGGGAGCTGTACAAGAGATGGTCTCCACTTGTCACGAGAAGGAACCAGGCTGCTGGTGCTTAAAATCAAAAAGGTGGCAGAGGATTATTGAATTACAGAGGTAAAAGGATTACTGAAGTATGATAGGGAAATGGCTGAGAAGCTAAATGCATTTTTTGCCTCTGTCTTCACTGTGGAAGATGAGAAGTACTTCCCACTCCAGAACCGCTGATTTGGGGAGGGGTGTTGAAAGACCTGAGTCACATTGAGGTGACGAGAGGAGGTCCTACGACTGATAGACAAAAAGTGATAAATCACCAGGCCCGGGTGACATACATCCAAGAGTTCTGAAAGAACTCAAATGTGAACTTGTGGATTTCCTGACAAAAATATGTAATCTTTCATTAAAATCGGTCTCCATTCCTGAGGACTGGAAGGTAGCTAATGTCACTCTCATCTTTAAAAAGGGTTCCAGAGGAGATTTGGGAAATTACAGGCCAGTCAGTCTGACATCAATACGGGGTAAGTTGGCGGAAAACTGTTATTAAGGAGAGAACTAGTAGGCACATTGATGAACATAAACTATTGAGGCAGACTCAGCATGGGTTCTGTAAGAGGAGATCTTGACTCACTAACCCGTTAGTGTTCTTTGAGGGAGTGAACAAACATGTGGACAAGGGGGACCCAATAGATGTTGTTTACCTTGACTTCCAGAAAGCTTTTGATGAAGTACCTCATCAAAGGCTCCTAAGTAAGCTCAATAGTCATGGGATAAAAGGACAAGTCCTCTTGTGGATCAAAAACTGGCTAATTAATAGGAAACAGAGAGTGAGTATCAATGGGCAATTTTCACAGTGGAGGGTGGTAAGCAGTGGGGTACCACAGGGATCAGTACTGGGTCCAATGCTTTTTAACTTGTTCATTAATGATTTGAAGTTGGGAGTAAACAGTGAAGTGGCTAAATTTGCGGATGACATGAAATTGTTCAGGGTGCCTTGTGAGGCACTCCAAAGGAATCTGTCAAGAATGGGCGAATGGGCAAATTGGGTTCAGTGTGGCCAAGTGCAAAGTGATGCACATAGGGGTCAAAAAGCGTAACTATAAATACACGTTGATGGGGTCCGAACTGCCAGAGACTGACCAACAGAGAAATCTTAGAGTCATAGTAGATAGCTCACTGAAAATGTTGAGGCAGTGTGCGACTGCAATAAAAAAGGCCAACGCTATGCTGGGGATTATTAGGAAGGGAATTAGAAACAAATAAGCCAATATCATAATACCCCTGTATAAATCAATGGTGAAACCTCATTTGGAATACTGTGTACAATTCTGGTCACCACACCTCAAAAAGGATATTATAGCATTGGAAAAAGTGCAGAAAAGGGCAACTAGAATGATAAAAGGGTTGGAACACTTTCCCTATGAAGAAAAGTTAAAGCGTTTGGGACTCTTTAGCTTGGAGAAACGACAGCTGAGGGGTGACATGATAGAGGTTTACAAGATTATGCATGGGAAAGAACAGGTAGAGAAAGAACTACTTTTCTTCCTTTATCACAACACAAGAACTCATGGGCACTCAATGGAATTGCTGAGCAGTCAGGTTAGAATGGATAAAAGGAAGCACTTCTTCACCCAAACAGTGATTAACACATGAAATTCACTGCCACAGGAGGTGGCAGTGGCTACAAGCATGGATAGCTTCAAGAGGGAATTGGATAAACATATGGAGCAGAGGTCCATCAGTGGCTATTAGCCACAAGGTATATATAGGAACGCTTGGTCTGGGGCAAGTGATGCTCTGTATTCTTGGTGCTTGGGGGGGGTGCTTGGGGGGGAACAGTGGGAGGGCTTCTAGTGTCCTGGCCACACTGGTGGACCTCCTGTTGGCCCCTGGTATTTTTGGCCACTGTATGACAGAGTGTTGGACTGGATGGGTCATTGACTTGATCCAACATTGGCTTCTCTTATGTTCTTATGTGTACTAAATTCATGAATTGTGAGACCACAATCCACATGAGATAGAAATCACTGAGTCAAACCATAAGAAAAGTAGATCAAGATGGGTAGCCATTTTAGTCTGTCTGTAGCAGTAGAAAAAAGTCAATGAGAAAGGTAGAATAATTACAATTATGACTTATTCCTCTTTACACCAATCAGAACGGCATCATATGGTGGCCTCAACAGAGCTAAAATTTCCGTGTCTACTATACTACATAATTTCAAACAGGGAAGATTTACCTTAAGGATTTTAGTGATATTTCGGCAAGGCCTTATAGGATCATAGAAATTCAATCTCTCTCTGAGCGTTTGGTGTTGCTCTGCTTTCACTAGGTCGGTATCCTTTTCAATGCCTAGTCAGAAAAAGAAATATTCTTTAAAATCCTGCTTCCTTCTTTTCTTTGTGTCCTACCCCCCCCTACTGAATTCCTTATTACTTAATTTTCAAATTATGGTCACTATCTCAAAAGGTATCTATTCTCAGAGTTGGAAAAAGTACAGAAGAGGGCAACCAAGAAGATTAAGGGGTGTGAGCAATTTCCCTATGAGGAAATTATCAGTTTTAACAAAGATGACTAAAGGTAAACATGAGAGAGTGCTTTACAAAAACAAATGTGGAGGTGAGGGGACCTGTGGTGGGATGGTTTTTGTTGTTGTTGTTGTTCAGTCGCACAGTCGAGTCCGACTCTTCGCGACCCTATGGACCGTCTCCCGCCAGGCCCTCCTGTCTTCCGCCGTCCTCTGAAGTTGGCTCAATTTCATGTTCGTTGCATCGATGACACTGTCTAACCATCTCATCCTTTGCCGTCCCCGTCTTCTTTGACCTTCAATCTTTCCCAGCATCAGGGTCTTCTCCAGTGAGTGCTCCCTTCTCATTTGGTGGCCAAAGTATTTGAGCTTCAGTTTCATTATCTGGCCTTCCAGGGGACAGTCAGGGTTGATTTCTTTGAGGATTGACTGATTTGTTCTTCTTGCAGTCCAAGGGACTCTCAAGAGTCTTCTCCAGCACCATAGTTCAAAAGATGGTTTTACTTCGCTGTAAATGTGAGGGTTCTTTCCCCCAGACTTTCCCTGCCAGCCCTTAGCCCCGTCAGGAAGCTGGGGCAGAAAGCCCCTTCTTTTTGTCCTCATGTATGCCACCTCCTTTGGGTGAAATCTATCCCCCCGCCCCCGGCCAGTGTCGCCTAAGGATCATCACTTAAGGGGTATGTTTTGTGAGCGTTGCCAAGTAGCAAGGCCACGAGTAAGGAAGTGTGCAGACTTTGAGTTAAACAACTTTATTCCCACAAAGCACAAACTCAGGGTAACTGCAAGACAGTCCTAGGTATAGCTAAGCTAAATAAAGAAAAGTCACTGGCTAGTTACGTACAATCCTTGAACATCTGGTTTTTGCTGGTTGCATGGAGCTCCCCCCTATTAGCATCCTCTGACATCATTCTCCACAGCTGTCATTCATTACAACACACATGCAATGAGCCCCTGCTCTCATCTATCTCTCTACATCAACCACATCAACAACAACGAAGCAAAAGAAAAGCTCCCCTTTTCAGACCCCTCTCTACATGGCCTCCTAGCCAATCTGGGTGTCAAGTCCTGCATGGTCCCTCCAATCAAAAGGTGTTCACACATCAAAGAGCTTGTGTGTTTTCCTTCTAGGCTGTAAACAACCTGTCCAGAGAAGGGTTGTTGTGAGGATAAAATGGAGGAAGGAAGAATGGTGTAAGTCACTTTGGGTCCCCATAGAATCATAGAATGTTAGAGTTGAAAGGTACCTTGCAGGTCATCTAGTCCAACCCCCTGCACTCTGCAGGAGCATAGCCAAAATATAGCCCTACAACATACCCAAAAGATGGTCATCCAGCCTCCGCTTAAAAATGTCCAGCAAAGGAGCATCCACCACCTCCCGAGGCAGTCTGTTCCACTGCTCAACCACTCTTACAATTAGGAAGTTTCTCTTGATATTTAGCCGGTAATGACTCCCTTGTAATTTCTACCCATTAGATCTAGTCTTGCAATCCAGAGCAAGAGAGACTAGATCTGCTCCATCTTCTACATGACAGCCCTTCAAATACTTGAAGACTGCAATCATGTCCCCTCTAAGCCTTCTCTTTCCCAGGCTAAACAAACCCAACTCTTTCAGCCTTTCCTCGTAAGACTTGGACTCCAACCCTCTCACCATCCTGGATGCCCTCTTCTGGACACGCTTGAGCTTGTCAACATCCTTCCTAAAATGTGGTGCCCAAAACTGGACACAGTACTCCAGGTGAGGCCTGACCATAGGTATGAGGGAAACAAATAAAATAAAAAAAGTCTTATGGGCACCTCCGAATGTCAGTAATAAGTTTGCTCACATCTGGCGAATCTGATAATTCTGACACAGCAACTAGACAAACTCTTGTCAGGGATGCATTAGGCTGATCTGGCATTGAGCAGGAGATTGGACTAGATGGCCAGCTCTATGATTCTGTATTTACAAATGGGTGTTGCTTGAGTCACATCTATGGGTCATGTACATCTGGGTTCTGGGATTCCATGACACTGATTTATTCCAGGAAGAACACATCCATTTTCCAAACCCTGCTGTGAGCCTTTTTCATTCCATTTTGCAATAAAAGAGTGCAATTTTGAATACTTTAATATGGTTCTGCACACACAGAGAACTTCTTATTAGCTAAATTATCTAATGTTTCACCAAAGTTATGTTCTGTTCTCCTGCTATTCACAGAAGACGTTTGTCCATAGTTTTTACTTTCTTCCTGGTGACCGTTGTGGCTCTGGACAAACTCAAGAGTGTAAGCTATCTGTTCTGCAGGCACACTGAATACACCTTATGTGCTACTGCGCTCTGCTTATGACACACTGAGTTCCAGATTATGTGGCGTGGCCGCTGGCATTAATGGAGTTCTACTGCATATATGGTTTGGAGACTCAGGTTCTGAGTGCTCCTCTCTTACCCTTTTGGCGCTGCATAAGGAAGTACAGGAAACACATGCCTTCCATAGCCTGGTAGCCAATCTCTATTTCTGGGTCATTGAGACACTGGCACAGCTGACCTATCAGAAGCCCCAGTTTAGGAAACTCATGTGACACCTTAAGGGAGAAATGGAAAGAGCTGACATTTAATACTGAAACAACAGAAAGAATCTTTGTCCTGCCCAAATGGGCAAGGCGAACATATTCAAATAAATTAGCTTTTTCTGAAGGGTATACTTCAGGTAGGTACTGCGGTGGCTCAAGTGGTTAAGACGCTGAACTGCTGGCTGCGGAAGGTCAGTAGTTCAGCGGTTCGAGACCCGAGTTGCCACATGACGGAGGGAGCTCCCGTCTCTAGTTCCATTTCCTGCCAACCTAGCAGTTCGAAAGCAAGAAATTGCAAGTAGATAAATAGGTACCATTTCGGTGGGAAGGTAACAGCGTTCCATGCGCCTTGGTGTTTAGTCATGCCGGCCACATGACCACGGAAACGTCTTTGGACAGCGCTGGCTCTTCGGCTTTGAAACGGAGATGAGCACCGCAACCCTAGAGTTGGACTCGACTGGCTTTCGAGCAAGGGAACCTTTACTTACACTTCAGGTACATCTAAGTAGCCTGTAGCAGCAATATAATGAATAGCACCCATGGCACCTCAAAAAGCTGTTGTAGAGTCTAAAAGACAAAGTCATTAAAAACCATTCTGGATGTCATGAAAAGCCTTGCTCCTTGCTGCCTGGGGCTGCGCTCACAGCATCGTGCATTTGTTCTGATCAGACAGAAAGTAAGCATCTGACAGCACTGGGCACTGATCCCCAAACTTGCTAGCGCTGCAAAGAGAAGAGCCTGAGATGGCACAGCTGCATGACTTTCTGGGGCCCTACTCCTTGAACTTCGTAAAGGCCTCTCTAATGTTTCTGCAGTCCTCACCATACAGCACACCTGCTTGCTTTACGGCTCCATGGGCCACTTCTCTAAAAGGACACAACAGATGATGGAGCTCTTCACACTCCCCTCACCCCTTTTCAGCATAAATATTTGCATGTTTCACACAACCTTAATATCCCAAGGTGTGTACTGCAGTACAACACCTAATACCAATTCACTGCAAGTCAGATGCCACTCACATGAAAAGCGGGATGTGTTGCTGCAGATCTTAACAGGAAAACATAGATGTTCACTGCTCTTGCCCGTTCATGCCCTTGACCTGATGTCAACCAAGGTGCCACGGACTGTAGGAATAGATGTGGAAAATTATTAACAACTGTAAGAGAAAGTACACAGGTACTTTCAAAAGTCACCTTTTTGTCTCTCCATCGATTGATTGCATTCATGAGAAAAGACCATACTTGTTTCAGGTGTGGTTTCCAGCAGGAAAGAAGATATGTTTTATTGCTTTGTTTCTGTTCTTTAGATTGTTTGTTGAGACCATATTTTGAGGGTTCTCTACAATTTTATTGTGTCCTGTTTGGCCTGCCATTCTTGAGGGCATTTAAAAGAAGTTCTGAGGTGGGATAAACCAGTTCCCCACTCTTCCTTTAATGTGTAAATGCAGAGCATAGGGGAGCAGACCATAGGCAAATTACTGTCACATTTGTAGCTAAACAACAGCAGCACCTTGTCTGACATTTTGTACCCCTAATCCTCCCTTTTGGCAGCCTTGACCAGACTGGAAGGAGCTGAGCTGAGTTCATATATCTGAAAATAAAAACGGACCCCACACATATTTTAAAGAAGAATGGCTTTAAACGAATGATGCTTTTCTAATGCCCTGGAGTAGCAAATGCCACTTGACCATATGATAAGTCTATATGCCATGGAACTAGGCATCTCTCCCCCCCTCCCCCAAATCCAGGAAAGGAGAATTAAAATGTACACATTGTATGCTTGCATAAATAGACGCAGGCTGCAGTTGCTCACTTCTAAGAGCACAAGCAGCTCCGTTGAATGGGGTCTCTGTAATAACAGGAAACTCAGCATGGCTTCTAGAGCTTCCACATTCTGGTTGTACAATGCCTGAGGGGAAGGGAAAGAAAGATGGTGCAGAATATAACAGAATATAATTCTGACTTTATGCACAGTTTGCACAAACGATATACAACAAACAAACAATCACTATGATTCATACCTGGGCACAGCTCTTCCCCATGGGACCACTGTCCTGCATAGTGGACTAAACAAGAGGATAGTAAGGCCTGCTGGTAGAGAACCTGACACAGGGTAGGAAGCCAGACACTCACACTGTGGCTGCAAAGAACTGTTCTTAGTGTGACAAAGCTGAGTAGACCTACAATGCTATCACTTGCTACAGAGAATCAGAATTTTTTTGGTTATTTTAAAAAAGGAAGGTTTTCTTTTCTTTTTTTGTAATAATTTTTTATTTGTATTGATGTTTAACATTTCCTATTCATTCACAATCCTTTTCCTCAAGTTTACATAACATAACCAAACATCAGATACATCAGTTTTCCTCTTTATTATTCCCTCCCCCCTGCAACCAGAATTTTTTTTTTAATTATTACATCTGTAACCATGAGCACACCCTATGGAGTTTTATAAGTACATCATTATTGGGGGGCCCTTCTCTTACCCACCTTATACACCCAAACAATTTCTTCCTTATTTCCAATGCCTTATCTTCCCATGTCTTTTCCTGCTTTATTATCAATAAAACATTTGATTGAATCCATTCATACAGGTACCGGTTCCAACTTTCCAAAGTCCATTTTAAAGCATCTTTCCATCCATATGCTATTACCACATGAGCAGCTAGAATCATAGCTTTAAACAAATCCTTTTTGGATTTATCTACTTTATTATTTCCCAGCAGTCCCATAAATAACACTTTCTCATTCAACTCAATCTTAACACTACATAAATTATCCACCTTTTCCAAGATCAGATTCCAAAATGCCATTACCTTAGGGCATTCCCACCAAAGATGTGCATAATATCCCCTTACCCTTTTACAATGCCAACACTCTAATTTCGTTCCCTTCATCATATACGATAATTGAGCAAGTGTCCTATACCATTTCAAGATTAATTTCATTTTCAGTCCTTTAAATTTCCCCATTTTTATTTCAAGTATTCCCTTCATTAGTCTTACCTCCTATACTTATAGGTTCAGTTCCTTCTCCCATTTAGATTGTATTGTCCTAATCATAAAGTCCTTATCTTGTTTCAATAGACTATTCTTTCTTATTCCTTCTTATTGTCATCTTTAGAACTATAGAGATTTTCAAAGGGGTTATCCTCCTTATTTACTGTTTCAGAGAATGTCTTTTGTCTCAAAACGTTATATAATCCCATAATCCTTAACCAATATTGTCCTGTCACT
Source organism: Gekko japonicus (assembly GCF_001447785.1). Taxonomy (NCBI): domain Eukaryota; kingdom Metazoa; phylum Chordata; class Lepidosauria; order Squamata; family Gekkonidae; genus Gekko; species Gekko japonicus. The sequence goes on from NW_015175981.1 coordinate 40,361, forward strand.
TTCTCCAATACTTCTTGTATTGGGATCAATTTTCCTTGAGAGTTATACAAATCTTTCAACCTAAAAAAACCTTTTCAAAAAGGAAGGTTTTCTTTAAAAACTGAAACAACAAGGCACTCTTCATACACATCCCTTCCAATGAACAACACATGACGATTAAATACCTCAACGTTGACCTTTTCGCCACCCTGCCATTGCAAGGCGTCAATTGGAAGCAAGGCAAATACACTGGCAATGATTACGGTGAGCAGCTCCTTTTCAGCCTGGAGAAGTGGCTTGGCTTTGCTGAGGTGGAAGGAGGAGTGAAGGGAGAGCAGTCAGTCACCACAATCACCACAAAACCTTCTGGACTGCTTGTCAAAGCTATTGGGTTTTAAACAGGGGTGCCAACTCGCAAATTCCTGTTGATTGGGGGTGGAGCCTGTGGTGGGTGAGGTTTGGGGAGGGAAGGGACCTCAATGAGGATGCCGTAGAGTCCACCGTTCAAAGCAGCCATTTCTTTCAGTGGAACTGATCTCTGTAGTCTGGAGATAAGGAATAATTTTAAGAGATCTTCAGGCCCCACCTGTAGGTTGGCAACTCTAATTTGGGCAACCCACTTCTTGGGTAGTTAGCCAATAAATCTAAAAAAGAAAATACTCTGCCTTGTACAGGGCCGATTCCAGACTTTGGGGCACCCTGGGCAGACAATGCCCAAGGACCCCCATCTGACCAGCACATGCCTTCCTTTCCACCCCCACACCTGCATGCCCCCCCACCTGCCTATGCATCTTTTCCCCATTTGCAAGCCCTCCCAGCACCCATGCTCAGTTGCCTGCACCACCTGCACACCCTTTCCCCAACAGAAGAAAAAGAGGAGGAGGAGGAGATTGGATTTATACCCTGTCCTTCACTACCCAAAGGAGCCTCAAAGCGGCTTACAATCCCTTTCTCTTCCCCTCCCCACAACAGGCATCCTGTTATGCTCTCTCGAGCTCTGCCCTTGAGAGAACAGCTCTGAAAGAATGCATGTGGAGAAGTGGGGAATCAAACCCGGTTTTCCCAGATTAGAGTCCATGCTACTAATCACTATACCAAACTACACCAACAGCATTGGCCTGTATATATAGCTCCCACTGCTGCCAGGAATGCTGTCACTGTACACCAATCAACATGTCCTCCCTTAATGACTCTGGGCAGTTGAGTGACAGGTACAGACAGGTGGCAGGAAAGGTGTGTGTGTGTGGCGGGGTTAGTGGTAGCGGGCCCCACCAGAAGCCCTGGGCACTAGCAGCTAGCCTACGTTAGGGTATGTCAGCACTGCCCCTGCCCCTGAATGATGAAAGAAAGAAAAACTTTCTTATAAAACTTTCTTCAAATACATTAGAAGCAGGAAACCAGCCAGGGAGGCAGTGGGGCCCTTGGATGACCAAGGGGTAAAAGGATTCCTGAGGGATGATAGGGAAATGGCTGAGAAGCTGAATGCATTTTTTTACCTCTGTCTTCACTGTGGAAGATGAGAAGTGCTTGCCCAATACAGAACTGCTGATTTCGGGAGGGGTATTGAAAGACCTGAGTCAGATTGAAATGACGAGAGAGGAGGTCCTATGACTCATAGACAACTTAAAAACTGATAAATCACCAGGCCCAGGTGGCATACATCCGAGAGTTCTGAAAGAACTCAAATGTGAACTTGTGGATCTCCTGACAAAAATGTGTAATCTTTCATTAATCTTCCAGTCATCCAGGCTGAGTCATAGTCACAGTATCACTAGAAATCAACCCTCCGCTTAGAAAAGCCAAGGCCATCCCAGTATGATGATGTTATCTGTCCCTATTCCTGGATCAGAGAGTAAATTTCTCTATTAGTTTCCCTTAAGACTTGTCAACGATGCAACGAACATGAAATTGAGCAAACTTCAGAGGATGGCGGAAGACAGGAGGGCCTGGCGGGAGCTGGTCCATGGGGTCGCGAAGAGTCGGACTCGACTGTGCGACTGAACAACAACAACAAAACAAGACTTGTCTGCTTGTGTAAGACCAAATGGTTTGGGGAGGACATTGGGGTGTCGATTCAAAATACCTTAGGTCCTCAACGAGATGCATCCCTTGGCAGCGCAAAAGTGTGCTCTTGGAGTCTATGTAGTTCAGTGGCAAGGCTTTAATCTGTGCCTGTGAATCCCAGATGAGACATAAAGATATAAGAAGTGACACCTTGGTACTGATGCCAGCACCCAACTCAGGGTGTTGTTTTTTAAAAAAACAGTTTATTAGGATATAATAAACAAAGTCAAACATAGATCAAAACTTATATGATTAGACATCCTACCCTCCTCCCTTCCCCCCCCCCAACTCGGCTTCCCACAGTGCTCCAACCTCCTGTTCATTTCTTAAATGTTCTTCTTCCCTCCCTTTCTTTACACATATCTATAGGTAACTTATCCAACTCAGGGTTTTTTAAAAACTAGTATAAATAGCTTCATGGGTGTGTTCTGTGCATGTGAGCACCCTGTACTCCAGAACAGTAGTCTTCAGCCTTCCCAGACCCAGGGCTCACTTTAATCCCTACCTGCAGACATGGGACTCAGTTTGAATCCTGTACTGCAAATGTCTCCCTTTCTCTTTTTCTCTTTAGGATGGCGAGATGCCAATGAGGGCAGGGCTGCTGCAAAACAAACACTTGTGCAGAAGAGGGAATTTCTGCAGGTGCAGCTTGACAGGAAGGCTGAAGAAACCTGCACCTACTGAAATCACCTCTATCACCAGAGGCACAGAACACCTGCCCTCCTTTGCACCTAGTGATTCTTTCTCTCCTTCTGTTTAAAAAAAGAGGTGCCATCAAACTACATCACAAGTCAAGGCCTGTTCTATCAGCGGGTCCCAACCCACCACTTGAAGGCCGAGGGAAGGCTCTCGGCTGGTCTCAAGGGTTTGCAGCTGCCAGGGCCCCAGGAAGGCAAACTACTCACCCCTATTGCCATGCAACAGGAGACATTCCCGTCTGCCCCCCACCCCTCTCTGGGCAATAGGATGGGGCCCACGTCCCTCCCTTGATGCATGTGCCGGGGGAAGGAGTTCTCCGCCCCATGTGAAGGAGGAGTGAAAGGGGAGGCAGTCTGTGCTTAAAAGCAGGGAAGAAGACCCAACTCTTGAGAGTTCATACCCTGCAAATCTTGTTGGTCTCTAAAGTGCTAACTGAACTTGAATCTAGCTGTTCTACCCTCTGAAACCAAACAGCAGTTGGCTCCTTGGATTATTTGCTTGCCCGTCCATCTCCTTGGTGCAATCAGCATATTGCATGTGTGACTCACTGTTATCTGCACGGCAAGTTCCAGTTTCAGGCTCCCACACTGGTAGTCTTCCTGATCACTTCCACTTATGTCAGAGCTTAATTTTGGTGAGCAATTTTGGCACTAGCAACAGGAGATATAATAAAAGGGAATATGATTCAATGGGGGCAGAATATTGGGCATGCTGTTAATTTAGAGCAGTGGGATCAAACATGGAAGAAAAATATTAGGATTACGAAAGCTATTCCGTATAAAGAAAACATATATAAAATGTTTTATAGATGGTATGTAACACCTGAAAGGTTAGCTGAAATTGACCCGAAATGTTCAAATAAGTATTGGAAATGAGAAAATAAGGTTGGCTCATTTTACCACATGTGGTGGCATTGTGAAAGATCTAAGAAATATTGGGTAATGGTACATGAAATCTTGCAAAAGGTACTAGGGACGGTAGTACCATTTACACCAGAGACTTTGTTGTTGAATATTCTAGCTGATAATTCTAACAAAGATGATCGTTATTTGATTGTTTTTAATTACGGCTGCAAGAATTCTCTATGCAAAATATTGGAAATTACCGGAGATACCAACAAAACGAGAACTAGTAAATAAAATCTTGGAGGCTGCGGAATTGGATAAATTGACTTTATTGATAAAAGGTGCAACAGATTCGACATTCCAGAATACTTGGTCACGGTTCTATAATTGGTATGATAAACATATGTAGGCAAGCTTGCAAGAGACAGACTAAGAGTTTACTAAATTAAATATATACCTGTTAGGATGATAGAGACAGAAAAGTTGCTTACACAGTTCATGAGAAATTGTTATTAAGGTGGAATAGGCACCAGTATAAATATTGGTAAAAATTGAAAATAACCTCCATGTATCTGTTTGTATTGTTAGTAAGTATGTATATGTTATGATTGTTTGTGTATGTTATGTGGAAAATGTAATAAAATCCTGCCCCTTTGGGGGCAGTTAAAAAAAATAGTTTCACATGTCACAAAATTAATTCAAAATTGGGTTCCAGAGCCAATTACATTATCAGATGTGAAAACAGGGCATTAACACATTGGGTTGTAGGTGGGTGACAATATTCACTCAGCAGAGTGTCAGTTATTCCCTGACAGTTATTCCTGGGCCCATTTGGATGAACTCTGAATCAGTACTGAGAGGTGCAAGAATTCCTTTACTGCAGAGAGAAATTTCTCAGGAATATAAAACACTTTAGCCACAGAGCCAGTCCCTTCCTCATCTAGGACGGCCACAATCAGCTCTGTTGCTTCCCATCTTCCTACAAAAATATGAACTAGACATTTGTTTCCATGGCTGCAGGATTACCCTTGAATATGGGAGAGGGGAAATGCCAAATTTCCAAGAACCCATTTCAACATAGGGCCAAACTAGATGTGATACCATTCTTGTGGTCATGAGGATGATGCTGCCATTTAAAAGTCATTTAAAAATGTTCTGCAGGCCTGTTCAGGCCTGCAGCATGGTGGGCTGAGGTGGTCTTGCTCCTCCCCCATGTTTTATCAAGGACACACTTTATTAATATGGTGGAGGGGCTTCAAGTCAAGTCAGAGACCCTTCTTTTAACTATGGACGTAGTCTCCCTTTATACTAGCATTCCTCCAGGAGACGCACGTCTGGTTTGTGAAGAGGTTTTAGATAGAAGAACTGCCTTAACTCCGCCTACACATTTTTGGCTAGATCTTCTAGATATAATTGTAGAATTTTTCCCCCCTGGTTTGATAGTGAATATTATTTCCAGATAAAGGGAGTGTCCATGGGTTCACTTGTTGCTCCTTCAATTGCTAATTTGTACATGTCCAAACTGGAAGCAGAAATCATTTTAAGTCCGGAAAAGAATCCCTATTTTGAGCAGGTTATTATGATGAGATACATTGATGATTATTTCCTTTTATGTAAGAATAGTGAGACCCTTGCTCAGTTCTGTGGTTGGATGAACTCAATTGATGCAAATATAATATTCACTTGGCAGCATAGTTTGAGAGAAATTAATTTTCTGGATACTATGGTATATAAACCCAGGACAACAGGCTGGCCGTGTAGACCTATTAAAAAGTCACTGACAAAAACACTTATCTTCATTTTGATTCTTATCACCCTGCACATTTACGTCATAATGTGCCTTATGGCCAGTTTCTGAGAATAAAGCATAACTGCACATGGCAGAAGGATTATGTACGGGAAAGTAGGGAATTAGTTTGGAATTTAACCACTAGAGGGTACCCTATGAACATCATTGAAAAAGCAGAAGTGAGAGCCAAAGTAGTTTCTAGCAGTAGTCTGTTGACTAACAAACTGAAAGCAATAAATGAGAGTATTAATTGGGCTTTGCAATATACATCCTTGGCTATGCCCATTAAAAGGACTGTACAAAGGTTATGGAATTTGGTGGAAGATATTCCAGGGTGTGGCAATTCCCCTATAGTCAGCTTTAGAAAAACTAAAAGCATAAATTTATTGGTGCGTTCCGACTTTAGGAGATATGTAGATGATAGGGCACTTCCCCCCCAAGCACCATAAATGCTTGTATTGTAAAATTTGTCATTTGGCAATGGAGGGGGGATGTGATCAATCTTCCAGGTCCACACCAGATAAAACTTTCCCGTTTTTCAACATGTTCAACTGCAAATGTATTATATTTAATTTTATGTTCTTGTGAATTAATTTACATCGGGCAGACATCAAGACCTATCAAGGTTCATATCCTAGAACATATTTCATGCATTAAAAATAATATTTCTGAGTCAGCTCTAACTGAACATTTTTGTCTTCTGCAGGATCCTCTTACTGTGATCTGGCATTATGATTTCTGCTGTCCGGGTGTTTGCAATGGCTGCAATTGTAACCCACTAAGGTCCTAATATCTGCAGGGAGAGTGGGCAGGTTCAGTCGGTTTTGACAGCGGAACTCCCGCCTATGGTTATTAAGAATATGTAACTGCTGTTACTACACATGTACTTAAACACAGACATAAAAGAGGCAATACAACCAATGCACTTTAACATTTAAAATAAACTCTTGATAAGTCTGTTTTGAAAATGGGTGTTAGCAATGGTTTTCTTGTGTGTAAAATTATGGTGGGTTTTCATATAGTGTTCTTCTCCCCTTAACTATTTTGTCCCTGGTAAAATGTTTTTTTTCTTGTTAATGGCTTGATTGTTGGGCTGGCAGCAATTACTGAGGTTTTTGAAATGGTGAAAGCTTTTAAAACCATACAGGGTTGTTCTCCTCAGGGCATTTTGCCTTTGCATATGGGTTTTGTCCCTTTAAGATGGCAGCAATTATGGGCTTTAGAGATGTAAAAGTCAGTAAGAAGAGTGGAATTTACACCACACTGATGGATTTGATGAATGTGACTATGAGATATGACTAGAGTGTTTGCCAAATGGATTAACACTCTAAGTATCTATATATCTAATAGCCAAGTTGCCCCCTCTGCGTGGATATCTAAATCCACACACCAGGGGCACTTGGGGGGGGGGCAGAGAGATTTTCCTGCACATTTGGACCAGTCCCCAGGTGTGCAGAAAAATCTAAAAAGTTGAAAAAAGTATACGGGGGATACTTAAATCCCATAAAAAGTAAAAGAGCATTCCCTGCGCATGCACAGAAAACACCCTGGCAACTGTCTCATCCTTGCTGCTGCCACTGCTTGGGGGAGGGAGAAGGCTTGGTGGGTGGCCACCACTGCTGGGGGGGGAGCACTTGGTGCGGGGGGGAGAAGGCTTGGCAAGCCCAGCAGCCGAGCCACATGGGCCTTGCCGCCAGTGCCAGGAGGGTGGGGGAGAAGGCTCACCTGTGGCTGCTTCCTCCACGAGTATCGCGGGTCCCCCTTCTTGTCTATATACTAATAGTCAAGACGCCCCCTGCGTGCAGATATCTAAATCTGCATATCGGGGGCACCTAGATTTTCCTGCACCTTGGGGCAATCCTCAGGTGTGCAGAAAAATATGAAAAGTTTTAAAAACTATATGGGGGATACTTAACCCCTCCAAAAGTAAAAGAGTCCCCTGTGCATGCGCACTTACCACTGCAAACTGTGGCAGATCCACACAGGGCTTGCTGCCGTTGCTGCTGGCAGCAGCGGCGAAGCCTTGGCGGCCGGGGGCTGGGAGCCACTGCCATTGCTGTGGCGGAGGGGGGAAAGCCGTTGTTGCTGGGGGAAGAGGAGAAGCCTGGCGGGTAGGCGGCTAGGAGCCCACAGTGGTGGGGGCAGAAGCCTTGGTGGGCTGGTGGCTGGGAGCCATGGCCGTTGCTGCTGTCGGCGGGCGGGGGGAGAAGCCTGGCTGACCACCTGCTGGGCTCACCTGCGGCCTCCTCCTCCTCCTCCATGTGGAGCTCCTGCTTCTTCAGTGACCAGTCACCCAGGAGCTGCGGGGAATACTCCCCCCCCGCAAGTATCGCGGGTCCCACCTTTTGTATTATATAATACCCAGTTGTATGTACAGCCTTGTGTTACTCTTTTGCTAATATTAATAATAGAATTTTATTTTTGTAACTATAGGTATGTCAACGCTACCCAATTTGATAAAGGTATACACGAAACAAGATGTAATATGCATGGTTTGTTGGTGTTGATGGTGTTTGAATTACTTCCAGTAAACTGAATATTGAAAAAATAATTTACAAGTTGGTGAGCCTTTTTTTGGCACTATACATCACGGTTGTTTACTTCCTTTCAGCTACAATAATGCTGTCATGTCTAGTCTGGCTCATAGTCAAAAGCAGACTTTTTGTAAAACTTAGGAACCAGCCATGACCAAGAGCCAAAAGGACTGTGTCCTCACTGGTGCAAGTGTGACCTCCTAGCCTTCACTGCATTCCTCTACATTGGCTCACAACTGCTTCTATTACCAGGTCAGCTTCATACCTTTCAGAGTCCTGGCATTAAAAGAGGTTCTGAAGCCATGGTTCAAATTAACCAAGGAAGTATGGAAAGAAGATCCCAGGTCTGATAAACAGCTGTAGACATGGGCAGAGGAGAAACATGTTTTCTGCCTTCTTCAAGTCTGTCAACAATTTTTAACCTGCTACTGAGCACCCAAATTACTACACCCCAGTTACAAAATGTGTAGTTTAATATGAGAGTGTGAACAAGGAAGCAGATATAAAGGCATAGATAGAAATGATTAAGTGCAAGCAGATACTCCACAGTTGAATCAAGCACTAGGAAGGGGGATGGCAAAGACAGACTAGCGTGCAGAACTTGCTCCTACCGTTTCATTCAGCGCCTCTGTTCCAAGGGCTTCCCTCAGCACACTCTCATGCTTTACAGCATCATACAGCATCATTCCATAGGCACCTATTGATTCTGAATTTGATAAAATAAAAAGTGAATGGAACAGGAAGCAGCAGACTATGGAAATGTCTATTGCTTCTCCTTGTTTGGCTAGTAAGCAGGGGTCTTGGGGTAGTGAACTTTCTAAGATTTGCACAGAAAATTCTCATTCTGCCTGACATTTTAATTCCCAAATCTGAGCTACTGGTATGGGGCTTTGCTTTCTTCCAGACTCAAATGGGATTCATCGATCTATGTTATTAGTCTTGGCTCCCAGCAACCTGACCATGACACAAGTTAAAGCTGCCAGGAGGTTTTTTACATAAACAAGGAAGTCTGATTGCAGTAATTTCCACCAGCCTCTTGATTATGGGATTTAGTGGGCCAGAAAAATGGAACTCAAACACATGCTTAGATTTTGGACCAGAAAAGGCAAGATACTGTTTCCCCTCTTCACACAAGGCTACTGTGAAGTTTAAACTTTGAAGATTCAAGTTAATCAAGCATGTAGAATCTAACCTGAATTTAGTTTTATTAAGTACTAGGGAAAAGTCCCGTTGTGGAAATAAATACAACGGCCTCTAGAAAGAGGCTCTGGGCGGGTGCCCCGGGCTTGGACACTCACTGTCAATTTGCTGTGGCGACCTCAGCAGGGTATAATGATACTGAGTCCACCATTTTCTCCAGAACTGATCTCTGATACCTAAAGAACAGTTGTAATTTTGAGTGATCTCCAGCCCTCACCTGGAGATTGGCAACAATGGTTCCCCAGAAGGGAATGGTTGGTTTGGAGGGTGGAGTCTACGGCTTTGTACCTGTCCGAGGTCCCACGCCTCCTGAAACCTCACCCTCTCCAGGCTCCATCCCTCACATCTCCAGGAATTTCCCAACTGGAGTTGGCAAACCTATGTCCTTCCCAGCCAATCATCAACCTACCTTTATTTCCCCCTCATTCTTCAGCTTTCCACCCCCCGCACACCTGCAGCCTCTCCCGTGCTCTGAAGCCCTGACTGCTACGTCACATTGGCTGTCATACGGGGCCCACCTCAGCATCATATAAGGATACAGAGCCCACCATTTTCTCCAGGGGAACTGATGTCTGCTATCTGGAAAGCAGTTGTAATTCTGAGTGATCTCCAGCCCTCACCTGGAGATTAGACACATTTTACCTCAGAACAGCAAACTGTTTAGAATGTTAGCGGCAAAAGTCAATCAAGTTGCATATGCAAATGACCTCTGTGTTCTGACTGGCTACGGGAGGTGGGAGAGAGGAACAGCAAACTGTTTAGAATGTTGGAGGTGAGACTCAAGCAATGCAGCCAGTTGATAGGGACAGATTCTGAGTGACACAACAGGGCGCCAACCAATTCCGGAGTGTATGGAATGTTCTAGAGAAGTGCCACCACCATTCAGCTTTTATATATAAGGGAGATTCCTTAGAAAGGCATCATAGCTCTGTGAACAATTAATAAAATTAACAGTGTGTGTTCCATGGCACCACCTGGAACATCAGCTCTGCAAAGGACAGACATAAAAGATCCATATTTTAATATTTGCATCTGTATAGTGTATATTGTACCAGCTCCCACTTCATTTCCCTAAACTGCTCTTCACCTTCAGAAGTTGTTTGTGACAAGAGGTGTTCAAACAAGATGTTCCTGGCCATTAGAGGGTGTTGTTGGGCCATCTGGACTCCAGCAGATTCTTCATTGGCAGAGGTCAGATCTTCCTCCATCTTTGGGCTCACCTGTGTGCATTCTTGAACCACCAAAGGAGCACCAGATTAACAGGAAGATGCTCTATAGTTTCTCTAGCTCATTCACAATACATAGAAGGTTCCTTTTAATCCCAACCCTTCAGGAATTTCAAAACTTTAAGGTTTATATTTACAGCATGAACAGCATGAATGACCATTGATCACCCTGTTGTTGTTGGCCATTCAGTCATGTCCAACTGGTGAAAGTAAAGTATTCTGCCTTGCAAAGTTACCATGCTACTGTAAACCTAGAATCTCTCAAAATCATCCACAACCAGGAAAATTAATGATTGAGTCCAAATACCATGCTACAACAGCTGATAAGAGTTTGATTTTTGTTTTATTCTGTAAATGATACTGGCCTGCATATACAAGAGAAGTGGTAAAATGCTGAGATGGTAGGATGGGCTATACCAGACTACAGGTGGGAGCTACCACTTTTTAATGCATAGAAATGCTTACATGGGTGAATAATGGCCAATGAGCACATCACAGAGATAAGTTCTAGTCACACACTCTGTTGTGCTAGCTTTCTATTTACAGGGATATTTTTTTACACAAGGGAGCTTTTAAAAATGTGACCAATCTCCCCATGTGTCTGAAGTTGGTACAGTCCATTTTATCACCTCATTCTGCTGGATAGACCAGGCCACTCTTTGACTTACTGAAGCAGTTGGGTGCTAAGGCCAGCCTATCTAATTCTCTACAGAGGAAGCCTAGTGTCTTGTGAAAAATCACAACTAATTCAAATTTTGAGAATAACTGGGAAGTGGTCGTCAGCACAAGTTATTTCTAAAACTCAGAACATCACTGTCCTCTTCCTGAGTAAATCTCTGTTTTCAGTATTTGACAGACTATTCAGATCAGAGGCCAGTCTGGGTTAGGAAGAGTCCCAGTCAATGCTCCCTCTAAGCTGTGGAGTCCTATAAGCAAAAATTCCATTTTGTGAGCTACTGGCATTAGAATTGTGAGCAAGCTATTTGGCTACTGCATAAATTAGTTCGCTCTGGAGCCATCCTTCCTGAGCTAAGACAAAAGCGTGTGAGCCGGAGGCTAAAAAACTGTGAGCCAGCTCACACTAACTCAGCTTAGAGGGAACACTGGTCCCAGTGTACTGAGATGAGTGTACACCTTAAAGCTGAAAGAAGGTTCAGACGAGGTATTGTGAGAAATCTCCTGCAATTGTAATAAAAGCAAAAACAGTAAAAGCTCCTGGCCTGAAATAATCCATGTATAAATGTGGCAAACAATGAATATGTTACATTTGTTACCACCTCTCCGTAGCAACTAGGCTCACAACTTTCAGCAGTAGAGAATTACACTTCCTGATGTGGCGGAGTCTACCGTGCCATGTGGGGATTTGTATCTGCATTGCCTACATTTAGACCCACCATATTAGTGGTAGTTGAGAGAGTGTTAGTCTATTTGCCTATAGGTGTCCTTTCACAAGTTTGAAGAAGTCAGGTCTGTAGCATTTGTGGATAAGGGAACTGAACTCAACATCAAATGGATTAGGGAAGGAAATTACCATACTTGCTTACTTTGCTGGCAGAAGTTACGCTGGTTTGGCATTCATTTTCTTTGATGGAGAGAAAGGTTCTCTAGCAAACGTCACAATGGAGTGGCTGATGTCATCATTCATTAAATTCATGACAGCTGTGCTTGTCACAAAGCAGCAAAGACAATGGAGGCTATATAGAAGATAGGCCAGTCTTCCCCTCTGGCAGCTAGGAAAGCTGAGGCAGAGAGAGAAACAGCCTTAAGGCCAACTATCAACCATTGTGAGTTCATCACAGAGGCGAGATTTGAACAAGGGCTTCCTTGTTCCTCACCTGTTTCTTCACATATGAGCGCATTTGTCATTTATTGTTATGTCTTGCAGGATGGAATACCATTTAAAACAAACTGATGCTTACAAAACCATTGAGTAGCCGTTATGTTAAAAGAGGCAGATTACAATACGGGATTCAAAAATCCTGGACGAGCAGATGAGAGACAGTAGTAGACCTCTTTGTAATAAGGAGGTTGGCTTTGAGCTCAACAACTGATGTATTTTTCTCACTCAGACAATTGACAACAGGACTGTTAAGCCATTTCCTTCCATTTTGTTACCTGGTTCATGATCCTTGTGACCCAAGACCGGCAGCAGACAGTTGACTTTAAAATCAAACACAAAGCTTGTAGGTACACTCAACTTAAAATGCATGATTTCAGTAAAATAAAAATGTTAAACTCCAACTTGATAGAAGTTCACCACCTTAAACCAAGATGAAAGGTGGGATACCAATATCTTAACAAACAAAAATATTCTCAGGTTAAGCCCTTAAAATTTTTTCAAGCTGTCCCAGGCTTCTATATAGATTCAGGTGGGTAGCAGTATTGGTCTGAAGCAACAGAACCACGTTTGAGTCCAGTGGCACCTTTAAGACCAACAAAATTTTATTCAAGGTATAAGCTTTCGAGTGCACACACTCTTCTTCAGACACAGTGAAATTGTGGTGCTGCACTGCTGAGAGTTATTAACCGAGACTTACTCTCAGCAATCCACAATTAAGAAGGGTACAATTACACATAAATCTCCAATTCTGATATATTTATTTGCTGCACCTATGTTTCCCCCCATAATTAAATTCAAACAAATGGTGACCATATAAACTAAGCTAGTTATTTCAGTTTGGTCCTAGCATCTGTTAAACAGCTTTGTTATGCTTAGGGTTGCCAAGCCGCGGCGGGGGATCTGCTGTTACTCACAGGATCCCTGCCGCGGGGAACAGCAATACGCGCTGCACCGCTGTCGCCAGGATGTGACGCTACGCGTCGCTCTGGCAACGGGGCTGTTTGGAGTCCCGTTGCCAGAGCGACACGTAGCGTCACATCCTGGCGACGGCGGTGCAGCGTGTATCGCTGTCCCCCACGGCAGGGATCCTGTGAGTAACAGCAAATCCCCCGCCGCAGCTTGGCAGCCCTAGTTATACTGTATGTTAATTTGCTGTTCACCCTCTACTTGTTTGTATGGACTGGAAACTTCCATTTCAATGTATCTGAAGAACTGTGTGTGCACATGAAAACGTATACCTTGAATAAAACTCTGTTGTCTTAAAGGTCCCACTGGACTAAAATTTTGTTCCCAGCCTTGTATAGCCAAGGCACCACACTAGGACACAAGCAAGTAATGTAACCAGAACTCACATAATTTAGCCAGCAAAAGATCAGAAAGATTTAGACACACCATACTCAGAGAGCCAGTGAAGTACTCAGACCATATGATCTCACCCCCCACTCCACCCAGCAAAACTCCCAGGAGACACAGTTTCACTTTTATATCAGCCATGGACATTGGATTGCTTCAGGAGAAAAGGACCTTGGTAAGCACTTTATTTCAAAGTATTTTAACATTTACCTCTTACCGCTCTCCCACAGAGAGACTGTCAGGTAGGCTGTATGCTGCTGTGTACAACCAATGGCTAACCTGATGGCTACAGTGCTGGAGAAACATCCCAACAGCAGCGGGAATGATCACCAATGCGGAAGTCAATGGTTAAACAGTGTCAGTGAGGCTCTGGGAAAGAGGTACTGTCATAACCTCTTTCAGTCCTTGGGCTAGACAATATAGACTAGCAACCCTACCCCCACCTCCTCACTCTCCTGTTTATTTCGAAAGCATTTAGCTCAAGAGTCAAAAGCTCAAGAATTAGCAAGCTGGCACTTTACTTAGCAAGTCAATAATGGCTTCTCTGGTGAGGAACAAATTCTCTCCGGTGTTCTGATTCCATACTTCAAAGAGTGAAGGGTCATCCAAAGCCGCCTTCCCACCAATGATCACATAGGGGTACCCAAGTTTTTTAACATCTTTTAGCCTTTTACCAATGGTGAGGTGGATCCGGTCATCCAACACAATATCCTCTTTGAGCTGAGGGACTGCTTCAGCAACACAGTCATATAAACCTTCCAGGAGCACTGTTGCTTCCTCCTCCTTGCTGCCTTTCTTTGGGGGAATGAAGCAGACTTGATAAGGGGCAATGAGGCTTGGCCAACGAATGGCATCCTCTGTAGAAAGCACTTCAATGGAAGCTGCCAGGATGCGTGTCACACCTAAACCATAGCAGCCCATTTCAGCTAGGGCAGGCTTACCTTGAGAAGTTTGGAAAGTGGCATTAAAAACAGAAGAGTATTTGGTGCCCAAGAAGAATGTATGGCCAACTTCAATTCCTTTGGTTTCAACTAGCTCCCCTTTGCAAACTGAACAACACCTCTGGTCTGCATTTATCAGTTCCACATTCACTGAAAAGTCACAGTTTGTACATGTCATCAGCTTGTCCTCACCAATGTCAGCAGGAAGCTGGAACTCATGAGACATTGTCCCCCCAATGCTCCCTGTGGCTGCTTGGACTTTCACAAACCGCAGATTCAAGCTATTGAATATATTACAGTATGCACTGCAAACCAGAGCATATGTGTTGTAGGCAGCCTCCTCAGAGATATCAAAAGAGTACATGTCTTTCATATAGAACTCCCTGCCACGCAGCAACCCAAAGCGTGGCTTTGGCTCATCTCGAAACTTTCTTGTTATCTGGTAGAGCAAGAGGGGGAGCTCTCTGTAGGACAACAAGCCTTGAGAAGCTATAAGGTCTGTGATGGCCTCTTCATGAGTGGGTCCGAGGCAATATTCCTGGCCATGTCGGTCTGCCAGGCGTAAGAGCTCTTTGCCCATCAGCTCCCACCTTCCACTGGCTCTCCAGAGCTTTGCTGAGCACAATGTGGGCATATTCACTTTATGACCCCCTATGACCTGCATTTCTCGGTCTATCACCTTGATGAGCTTCTCCATTGCTCGGACAGTGTATGGCATATAATGGTAGCAGCCAGGGCTAGCGGGACAGATCAGGCCTCCTAGTAACATTAGCCTCTGACTTTTACACGTCATTTCCCCCATCTTGGTCTCTTGTGATACTAATTTGTCCTCCCGCAGATTCATTGATAAAAAATGCTGGGATAACAATAGGCGCTTCTTTTTCTCATGGTAAAACCTGCAATGCTGTTGCTGCTTTCTACAGAGATTGATACAGTTCGTCGCATCAGGAAAAAATATTCTCCATCTTCTCAGAAGTGCATCCATGTCAATATTAACAGGAGTAGCCTCTCTTTCCAATCTGCAGATGGAGAGAGCAAATAAAAGACATTCAAATCACATAAAGTGGTACATTGCGGGATGCTGTATCTCACTGACGTACTGTTCCTTACAGTACTACCCTAAGCAGAATCAATCCTTCTAAGTCTACTGACTTCAAAGGACTTGGAAGGTCTAACTCTGGCTAAGCCAGCCTTTTAAATATGTGAGCTCTGGACTAAGTCCTGAGTGGACCCAGAGATGTGGTACCAGATGCACATGTTGTTGCATCATTTGGGAACATTCACATGAAGAAAGGAGACTGGGCCAATACAAGCACCCCTTTGGGTAAACAGAGCTTTTTTGTGTGTGAGTTGGCCAGACACTGATAGTATAATCTTAAGAATACTTGCTGGGTGATAAGACCCAATGAGTAGATGGGCAGGATTCTAACTAGGTCTGCCAAGGATTGCATTGTGAGAGCTGTCTCCAAGAAAAAAATTCACAGGCCAACTGGGAACATGCTTCTCAGTCTGTCTTCAAGATGCCACTAAGAGCCACTTTATAGACTTCCAAACAGGCTACAAAATAGACAGGCACCAAAGGCAGGCACAATGCTCACATGTCACAGCATACAAGGTGTGATGATAGAGGCAACGTTCGCAATACTTTTTGTGGGAACAGCCTAGAACTGGACAATAGATGTTGTTACAATTGTTCTCAATTGTTACAAGAACTGAGAACAGTGGCCACAATGCTATTAAATTCAACTGCTATGTCAATGGAAAGTTGCTGCCAATCAATCACATTTGATTTCTAAAGCTGGAACTCCAAAACAATTACAGGAGTAGTAAGAAGAAAGTGGAAAGAATCATGAGAATCAGATCACATCACAATACTTTGAATCTATTTAAAACAACACTAATTAAGGCCCAGATATAATGCATACTTCAGGTTAAGAAAGCCACACCACAAAGAGATGTGGGGTGGACATTTTTCTGAAATAGAAATATTTTCAGTGCTTTTATCTTTTTACAGAAAAATTTCCATTTCTAAAGATTTATGGTTTCAGAAAATTTACAGCAATGGATGGATACCCTTGCCAATATTTTGTAAGTTTGGCAGTTTCAAAGCTGAAATTAATATATCTCTAGTGCTTATCCTTGGGAATTGTATGAGAATGTTTGTTTTACTGATTTGTAAGCTCGGGAAGGGGGGTTAAAAACACGACTACATATTTTATATTTTATGTATTTTAAAATACAAAATAATTATGAATCTGCCTGATTGGCTGTGGAGGTCAAATCAAAACCAAAGCTGGAATTCTTATTTATATGCCTCCTCTCACATGATGAAGGGATATTGCAATTACCAGTCTGATATGGAACTAACAAGTAATGCAAGTGACCATGGAGAATTAAATTGTTGGAATAGATGAACTGACAACCACATTCATGTATCCCACACACTTCTTTGAGAGTTCTAAAAAGTGTCTCAGTAGTTTTCTACGAGCATAGGGCCACAAAAGAACATTTGCCCTGACATGGATAGCCCGGGCAAGCCCAGCCTCATCAGATCTTGGAAGCTAAGCAGGGTCAGCCCTGATCTGTATTTAGATGGGAGACCACCAAGGAATACCTGGGTCATTATATACAGAGGCAAGCAACGGCAAACCACCTCTGATCATATGTTGCCTTGAAAACACTATGGGGTTGCCATAAATCAGCTGTGACTTGACAGCAAAAAAAACACACACACGTTTTCTATGCCTCCCCCCCCTTAAATCTGAGAAACGTAAGGGGAGCATCTGCTACATTGTCTTAAAATGTCAACTCTGTGTAGCAGCAGTAGGGGAAAAAGACAAACTCAAACTATAGATCATTAGGAAAGGGGCTGAAAACAAAACAGTCCATTTTGTAATGCTTTTGTACAGGTCTATGATACAATCACATTTGGAATACTGTGTACAGTTCTGGTCACCATCCCTCAAAAAAACTGCAGAGCTGGTAAAGTGCAGAAGGTAGCAATCATGATTAAGGGGTTGGAGCATCTTTCCTACAAGGAAAGGCTAAAGAGTTTGGGGCTTTTCCATTTGGTGAAAAGATTAAGGGGACACATTAATACCAGTGATAGGAAACAGCACCAGTATAAGGCCCTGACCTCTATGCCCTGTTGAACATCCAGGATAGCAGTCTGCACTGTGTGAGACAGATGTTGGATTAGATGGCCCGCTGGTCTAATCCATCAGCACATCATTGCCATTTTAATCCAAGTACCTACTTAATCCAGTCCTGGTCTAAAGCAAGAACTTCTCCGTCTAAAGCAAGAATCTCTTCGTCCCTTCTGGAAGGTTGTAATAGACTTCAGTGGAAAAGAGAGGAATGTAGTTGCATAGAAGTAAGGAATCCCTTTACGTTCCCCAGTGATGCTGTTGTTACCCCTCACTTTTCTGTTACCATCTCTTTCATATTAACAAACAACCTTTCTTGGACTTAAAAGTATTACTGGTTTCTACTGGACCTTATTCTAGCTCCATGGAAATGGTAGGGTTACATAGCTATGTCAGTTATCTTTTCATATTCTGAATGTTAGGGATAAAGCAGCCTTAATACATTAAACACTGCTTCCTGCATCATTTTTAAGGCACAAGGAAAGAATCGAAGCCTCCAGACCACGGTTTATGCACATCAACACACAGGGATACCAGGCAGCAGGGCTTTTTTTCCTGGGGGAATACACTGGAATGGAGTTCCGGAACCTCTTTGACAAAACTATTTTAATTTTTTTTAAAGTTTATGAGATTTCAGTATATAGATTGAAAACTTCATTTCCCTCTTGAGAGTTCCAGCATCCCCCCCCCCTTTTTAAAAAGCCCTCCTAGGCAGCGTGTGCACACAGAATAGTCACCACCAGGGGTCATTTCGTAGAAAAAGAGGTGCAGGAGCTCATTAGCATAACTTATTTGCATATGCCACATCCCCCTGACATCACGGGAAGGGTGTCAGAAGACAACACCCACCGCTCAGGTTGGATTGCTAGCTATGGGGGGGGGGGGGGAGGGGCGGAACCGGCCCCGAGGAGAGAGAGCTTGTACCTGAATAAAACTTGGTCTTAAAGGTGCCACTGGACTGTTTTGGGCGGGGGTGGGGGGGCTCTGCAGCTTACTTGGCTGCTTCTTGCTCTGACTGAGGGCTGCTGGAAGCAGGGGGTGGGGCTTGTTGCATGTGCCCACCCTCTGGGCTCTTTACTGCCCGAGCTCCGCTCCTGTGCGCTCCTGCAGGACATGACCCCTGGTCACCACTATCCACAATGGGCAGTTATCTTTTCGGTTTAAGGCCAGCATAGCAAATACGGGAATGACTTGTGATCTGGTAGGTCCCCAATTCAAATCTCCCTTTCGCCACAAGCTCACTGGGTGGCTTTACAAAAACCACTTTCTCTCAGCTCTTCATTTGCAAATCAGGAATACTAATATTAGCGTACTTTACCAACATTGTCATGAATCTCACTGAGCAAAATTGGACAGGTCACACACTCAGCCTAGCCCACCACACAGGATTGATATTGGGATAAAATGAGTAACAGAGAATCATTTACGTCACCCTAAGCTCTTCAGAGGAAAGGCAGGGAAAACATACCAGCTAGATAGATTTACAGGGAATTCTTTCAGCATTACAACAAAACGTGCGAAGCTGAAAGCACAATAGAGCACTATTCGTACCTGCCATTAACACTGGATACATCCAGAGGCTTATGTAGCCAATGAGAGGCTGACAACAACAAAAAAAATCCAAGTACTTTCCTAAATTATATGAGTAGAACAGTTCGAAACAGAGCGCCACCCTGCTAAACACACCTCTTTCTAACCTCCCACACGCTCTCTTGTAAATCTTACCGCTGCAGCGACCCCGCCAACCAAAATAATATTAACTTTCCATTTCCAGGAACAGGCACACCAAAGATCTTACCAAAAGCAGCATGTCATGGAACACGCACGCGCAGAAACCACTTCCGTTCTGTTGCAGAAGACCTGGGGGGTAGACTTGCTCCTCCCGCCTACCCTATACAAACCACCCAATAAACGAGAATCTGTTTCAAGGACCTCACATGATACGTAAAGAGCGCGCAGTAGTTCCAGGAAGACATCGTCTGAAGAGAGATGATTTCCGATTTCCAACAGCGGTTCATAGTTTCACCTCCGTAAAATACCAGCCAGTCCCCTGCCCCCAGAGCAGGTGTCACACCATCTCTTTCCTTGGAGATAGCGAGGCCTGGACCTGAGAAGGCTGGATTAATTTGAAACGCCGTCTTGCCCCGTTTTGATTCCTATGCACTTCCGCTTCTCTCGTCTCACACCCGAAAGTGACAGCCGCCTGGAACCGGAGCTCCCCCCAGGAACGGGGAAGTGGCCGTTTCCCCATTTATGGGTGTGTGAAATGAAATCAGAGTTTGAGAAGCGCATTCCACGGAGAAAGGCTGGAGTGAAGCGCAGTCTGAGCTTCTATCAGTCTCTCTCTCTCTCCCCCCCCCCGCTCTGAACCAGACAGCCTGGGAAAGGTAATGCTAAAGATCCAAGCCACGTAGCATCGCCTTTCAGTCTTTTCCACACACCCCCTTCCGAACAAGACCGCGGGGGAAGGCGATGCTAAAGGGGTGTGGATCCTTCAGATTCAAGCCATTTTAGCATCCCCTTTCAGTCTCTTCCCCCCCCACCCACCAGACAGCCGGGGAAAGGCGATGCTCAAGTGGCTTGGATATTTCAGATACAAGCCACTTTAGCATCACCTTACACTCTCCCCCCCCCCCCCCCCCGCCCAGGAAAGGCGATGGCGATGCTAAAGTGGCTTGTATCTGAAATATCCAAGCCACTTTAGCATTGCCTTTCAGGTCGAATCCACCTGTGTGTTTCTTTCTGGTTTCCTGACATTTTCGCTCTTCTACCGGGTCTGGGTAAAAGTCAGATCTAAATGGATCCTCATGAATTCATATGATTTTTACACTGAAACGAAATAAAACGACCATCATATTGTAGGCCATGTGTTAGTCTACAAGGGGCACCACAAAAATCACGCACCCACAGATTCGTGGCACCACAGCAGCACAAAAACATGATTCCAAAGGACGGATCCTCATGAATTCATATGATTTTTACACTGAAACGAAATAAAACGACCATCATATTGTAGGCCATGTGTTAGTCTACAAGGGGCACCACAAAAATCACGCACCCACAGATTCGTGGCACCACAGCAGCACAAAAACATGATTCCAAAGGACGGATCCTCATGAATTCATATGATTTTTACACTGAAACGAAATAAAACGACCATCATATTGTAGGCCATGTGTTAGTCTACAAGGGGCACCACAAAAATCACAGATCCACGGCTTTGTGGTGAAACCATTCTGTAAAAACATGATTCTGAAGCACGGATCCTCAAGGATGCTTGGTTTTTT
The DNA here is from genome assembly GCF_001447785.1 of Gekko japonicus. Lineage (NCBI taxonomy): Eukaryota > Metazoa > Chordata > Lepidosauria > Squamata > Gekkonidae > Gekko > Gekko japonicus. The sequence goes on from NW_015175981.1 coordinate 61,264, forward strand.
TGTGTTGGGACACCCCAAACATACCATTAAATCCCATATCATGTCCATGGCCACAACCTGCACCACAGAAATCACGGTGCCACGGCTCTGTGACAACACCATGCTGCAAAAACATGGCAAAGGACTCTACCCTCTCCCGAGCCCTTAACTGGGTTTGGAGGGGGTGGCTGGCAGGTCAAGTGGAGCCGGAGTTTCGGCCATACAGCTCCAGGCAAACGGAGCTCACTGTTAATAAAGGCTGTTTATTATGGGGAAACCGGGTGGTGGTACCGCCCAGACTTAGGAAAAAGTGTTGGAAGCGCTCCACGATGGCCATCCAGGCATAGTCCATATGAAAGCTCTGGCAAGGAGCTATGTCTGGTGGCCCAAGCTGGATGCGGACATAGAGGAGTGGGTCCAGAACTGTATGATGTGTCAACAATCGAGACCTGATCCTCCTCAAGCTCCTTTCCAACACTGGGAGAGCACAAATAAGCCTTGGTCTCGTTTACGTATTGATTTTGCTGGGCCGTTCCAAGGCCAAATGTTTTTGATTTTGGTTGATTCTTTTTCGAAGTGGTTGGAGGTTGTAAACATGCGTACCATCACTTCCACTGCTGTAATTAATGTGTTGCGCCGTGTCTTTGCAATCCACGGGTTACCGGACGTATTGGTGTCCGATAACGGGCCCCAGTTCACCTCGTCAGAGTTTGCTAAGTTTCTGGGGGACAACTTAATAAAACATGTAACGTCTGCGCCTTTCCATCCAGCCACAAACAGGCAAGCCGAACGGATGGTTCGGACAACTAAGGAGGCGCTAAAAAAGTTGGGGCCAGGGGACTGGGGGCAGAAGTTAGCCTCATTCCTCCTGAGGCAACACATCATGCCTTGCACCGCAACTGGGAGGAGCCCGGCTGAGCTCCTTATGGGTTGCAGACTCACAACCCTTCTGGACAGGCTCCATCCGGACCCGGCAGAAACCCGGCCCCCTAGAACAGAGGTCCTGGAAAGCCTGCACATATTCAAACAGGGAGACAAAGTATTTGCGCGGAACTACGGAGAGGGTCACTTATGGCTTCCCGCCCTTATTTCTACCGTTCTGGGTTCCCGGATGTATGTGGCGCAGCTAGCAAACGGCAGGAAATTGTGGTGCCACATAGATCAGCTCAGGCAGAGGTGGGCTGACTCCAGTCTCAAGTCCAGCATCGAACCTGACATGATCCCTTACCCAGAAGGTGAGCAACGAGGGCCTCCAGATGAGGAGGTGAGTGTTGCTGAGCCCCCCATAGAACCAGAGTGTGGGCACTTCCCCACTCAAGACAGTGACCTCTCAGACACCGGCCAGCCAGACTCACTGGAAAGTGAGCCCTCCAGAGTTCCTGAGACCATAGCACCACCAGAACCTATTCTCAGGTTGGGTTGAACAAGGTGTGCCCCTCCCTACTTGAAAGATTACGTATGTACGGGTATTGTTCCATCTTAGGGGGGAGGAATTGTTGTGTCACCACCTTATCTAAACTAATGTTAAGCTTGGAACCTTAGCCAGGATTCTAATCTGGAACAATCTCATTGGCTAAAGCATATGTGTAACCAATCAAATGTAAGAGAACTGTGCTGGAGGGAAGATGAATGACTGGATGTTATCTCTGTATTGCTATTGGCCGTTAACTATGTGAGGGCGTGGCTACACCAGCCCGGGATTGTTTAAAAAGGAGCTGTGCTCCACTGTTTGTTGTTCTGTGTGATCTTCTGATGTTCTCGTTCTTAATAAAGCTGATTCACTTGTTACTTACCACGTTGTTGAGTTGCATACTTAACAGGGTGCCACGGTTGAGAAGTCTGTTCTGTATAGCCACCCATGATATTTCCAGTGGAAAGGGCAATGAAGAAGGACATGGGAAGGACATAAGAAGAGCCTAGCTGGGTAAAGGCACTGGTCCATCTGGTCCATCATCCTCTCTCACACAGTGGCCAACAATTTGCACTGAAGGACCAACAAGCATGGAATATGTATATATTTGTTTGGTTTATTTTTAGTCCACCATTCTCACTGAGACTTAAGGCAGATTACACAGTGTTAGTT
>NW_015175981.1:65429-98541 GCF_001447785.1 Gekko japonicus
TGAGTTGATGGTATATTCATGGTTGGTGACCCAACGCAAAACCCCCAAGGAGCCATGATTCAGAACCATGTTTTTGCTGATGGTGTTGCCACAAAATCCTGGATCCATGACATCTGTTGTGTAAGCTGTGGCCATGGCCATGATATTGATTTGATGGTGTGTTCATGGTGACTCGACACAAAAACCCTGAGGATCCACGAGGATCCGTGCTCTAGAAACACCATGATTCAGAACCATGTTTTTGCTGATGGTGTTGCCACAAAATCCTGGATCCATGACATCTGTTGTGTAAGCTGTGGCCATGGCCATGATATTGATTTGATGGTGTGTTCATGGTGACTCGACACAAAAACCCTGAGGATCCACGAGGATCCGTGCTCTAGAAACATGTTTTTGCAGAATGGTGTCACAACAAAACTGTTAATCCATGATTTTTGTGGTGCAAGCTGTTCCCATGGACATGATGATATGTGATTTGATCGTATGTTTGGAGTGACCCAATGCAGAAACACATGGAGGATCCATGTTCTGGTTTCATGGTGTTGCCACGAAGCTCTTGGATCCATGACTTTTGTGGTGCAAGCTGTGCCCATGGACATGACATTGACATTGATTTGATGGTGAGCTCATGGTGACCCATTGCAGAAACACTGAGGATCCATGAGGATCTAGAAGCATGTTTTTGCAGAATGGTGTCACCACGAAGCTGTGGATCCTTGATTTTTGTGGTGCAAGCTGTTGCTGTGGATATGTTATGTGATTTGATGGTGTGTTTGGGGCAACCCACTGCAAAAACCCCGAAGATCCATGAGGATCCGTGCTTAAGTACCATGTTTTGGCTTCATGGTGTTGCCATGAATCCATGTATGCATGACTTCTGCGGTGCAAGCTGTGCCCATGGACATGATATGTGATTTGATGCTGAGTTCATGGTGAGCCAAGATAGAAACACTAAGGATCCATGAGGATCCATGCTTCAGAACCATGTTTTTCAAGCATGGAGTTGCCACAAGGCCATGGATCCATGATCTTTGTGGTACAAGCTGTTGCCATGGACATATTATGTCATTTTATGTTGTGTTTGGGTGACCCATTGGAAAAACCCCAAGGATCAATGAGGATCCGTGCTTCAGAACCATTATGTGGCTTCATGGTGTTGCCATAAAGCCATGGATCCATGACTTTTGTGGTGCAGGCTGTTGCCATGGACATGATATTGATTTGATGGTGTGTTCATGGTGACCAAACACAGAAACCCTGAGGATCCATGAGGATCCGTGCTCTAGAGCTGTGTTTTTGCAGAATAGTGTTCCTCAAACTCTCTTTTTGCATGCCTAATTCTTGTCTTACATTTCTTTTGCCAGAGCCTGTGGTTCCTTTTGTTCGACTCACTGGGGCAGACCTTCCACTTTTTAAAATAAGCCTATTTACTTTTATTCAGGACTAGGAATAAAGCCCATTGTGGAAACAAATACAACGAGCTCTAGAAAAAGGCTCTGGGTGGGTGCCCTGGCCTTGGGCACTCAGCATCAATTTGCTGTTGTCGATCTCTAGGTGACAGCTGGAGAGCTCTTAAAGCTCTGGTGCTAATTCAAAGTGCTGGGGATGTGTTGCATTCTGGCAAGGGATGCTGTGAGTGTAGAAAATGAATTATCGACAGAGTAGTGTTTTGGAAAATCTTTAGGAACTGTTTGGTCCATTTACCATGGGGCACCCATCCAGAGCCTCTGGCACTTTCTCACTCTGCTGGCATCAAAACCAATTTAAGGTAAAACAGAGATATGGAGACTTTCCCATCCTCCTTTGCATCAATCTGTCTTTGCTGGCAACCCTAGGCCTGCCAGCACTCTCAGGGTGACTTCATGCCTCCTGACTGGTATTACTTCACTAGCCCTGGCTGCTTGCTCCTGTTCAGCCGGAACCTCCCTATGGAAGTTGCCTGGGTGATTTTGGCCCAGCCCCAGACTTTCTGCCTAACCTACCTTGCAGGGTTGCTGTACAGATCACAAAGTGGAAGAGGAGAATGAAGTAAGCTGCTTTGCTCCCCACTAATGAGAAAAACAATAGTGAACACACCTGCTAAACTTCTTTTAGGCTTGCCTGTCTTTAACCTGGCCTGACTAGGTGGTATGTCTGACAACATCTTCATGTGAAAAATCAGTTTATCACAGAGTATACCCTCATGAAGGAGCTGTATCCGTTCCCAGTATAATAAATGAGTTAGAAACATGACTTGAGATTGCACACATGTGTCTCTTTGAGGAAATATTCAACCACAACTTGTAACATTATCATTACAGTAAACTGAAAATACAGCCTTTTTTATCAGAAATGAATAAACATATTCACAATAAAAAATAAACATATTTGTTGTATTCAGAGATTACATTTTTATATGTGAAGTAAAACATTTAATGTGTATACCCTTAAAAAGATAATGTTTGATGTAGTCCTCATACTGTTCACTGAATTTTTCCTCAGATCACACTGTTGGATCAGGCCATGGATTGTCACAGGAGCAAGTTATAGGCTTCAGTGCCCTTGCAGGCACACCTGCCTTTTAAGCTTGAAGGATTTCATGCCTGTGGTCCTTTTACAGATGAAACAGGAGCCTGCCCTGAAAACACCCCGTTCCCATACCAAGAATTTCCAAGCCTGAGTCTTTGCTTCCTCCACTAGTGTGCATTGTTGAAGATTCTTTACTCACTGTACATGTGTCCTGCACTAACCTCCAAAGTATATATTTACATTTAAAAATAATATTAAGAACATTTAATCAATAGAGTGTTTACTCTCACAATGTATTTGATTATACTTATCGCAGAATAGTCCAGTGTTTCCTCTAAGCTGAGTTAGTGTGAGCTAGCACACAGTTTTTTAGCCTCTGGCTCACACATTTTTGTCTTAGCTCAGAAAGGATGGCTCCAGAGCAAAGTAATTTATGCAGTAGCCAAATCACCTGATCACAACTTTAATGCCGGTAGCTCAGAAAGTAGAATTTTTGCTCACAGGACTCCACAGCTTAGAGGGAGCATTGGTTGCAATACAAACATACAAAGCAATGTTCTTAGAGGGCGGAATGAAAGGAGAGCAGTACATTTACCTTTGGTATCCATGAAAGTATGTAATATTTACATGCTTGTGCTGTACATACTAAGAAGATCTACTCTGGGCCCCCTGCCTCATAGATTTATCTTCTAGAGAGCCCATAGAGTGAGAGTTAAACAAAGAAGCAACTCACATTAAAAACACTTTACATTTCTTCAAAGGACAAAACAGGCATACCAATAACAGAGGTACCAAAACTAGTGTTTATCTGTAGTAAATAGGATTGAAGTATACTATAAAACCCTCTCACATAAGGGGAACAGGTCTGCATATGCTCATCTCAGTGCCAAGTTCACAATGATCTGATTCTTCTAACGACAGAAATTAACTGGGGAGGGACCTCAGCAGGGTATAATGCCATAGAATCTACTGCCCAAAGCAGCCATTGTCTCCAAGAGAACTGATCTGGGTCATCTGGACATCAGTTTTAATAGCTGAAGCCCGGAGGATACGAGGCAAAAATAATTGAAAGTCCAACAATGAGGTGATATTGTCTTTCTTAGAAGGATTAAACATCCACATTTCTGAGTGAATTAAAAATGGCAGGTGACATTTATGAGTATCAATCCACATACCTCAGTTCTTCTGTGTATACAGCAGCATACTCTCCAGAGAGTACCTAATTTTATTACACAGCTCTCCATAAAAATAGTTTCTCTGCCAAACAAAGTTAATGAATTATTGTACTAAAAGAACAAACTTAGTGAAAACTTTGTTTTGTACTGTGACCCAGAAACCAGCTGTTCAAAAAGAGAGTGAGCGTTCATTCAGTTTGCCTTTGTTAAAGTCACATTTCATTGTTTCAAAAAGCAGCTTCACCAGCTCAGTCTTCCCTCTGGCTACCATGGCTTTCGACAGTTCAAGCACCTCAGCTGTGTAATGACGGCACACCAGCTTAAGCTCCAGCTGCAGTCGCTGCTTTGGGTATTTTCCCTCAGCCTTCTTTACCCAAAGCTCTACCTCCTGCATCAGCATCTCAGTGTTCATCCTCTTCTGACTGAACAAGTTAAGCAGTGTTTCCATCAGACACCGGAAGCTCTCCGTATAAACAGAACCCACATCATCCAACTCTATTGCCTGCTTGAAGCATTTAAGGGCATTCAGCTCTTCATTTTTGATCCGTAGACATTTTCCCCTCAGTAACTGGATTTCAGGTAGGACATTCCCCAGGTCCAATTCCATAGCTTTGGCAAAGAACACAAGGGCAGTATTTAGGGCATTTTCATCCACTAGGAAAAGTTCCTGCATGGCATCGACTCCCATGTAATAATAGATCTAAAAGAAGAGCAGAAAAAGGGGGTTGGAGGGTATGTTAAACTTGTGAACTCTGGCTTAGTAACTTTCTGGAGATTTGGGGACTGTGCTGGGAAGGGGAGAGTTTGGGGAGGAAGCTCAGCATGGGTACAATGCCATACAGTCTCCTGTCTGAAGCTGCCATTTCCTCTAGGATAATTGATCTCTGTATTTGAAGAAAGTATCTGAACTAAGTCCCTATTAGAATATTTTTTTAAAAAATTGGTGGATTCAAATGAAGCGATATGTTATCTTTGATATGCAACATTGAGGCTTAATGTAAATCAGCACTAGCAACCATTGAAGTCTATTAGGACAGCAAAGCTACAAAAAGCATATAGGCTATGGTTTGTGTCTACTGGAGAATTTTGGCAAACTGAATCATTTATGGCAGCACAGCATGATTTCTTCACCTTCTCCCGCCTTTTGTAGCCCCAAAGCCCCCCTGAAATGCTATTTCTGTGGGTCCGAAACCCTCCCCAGAGCAACATAAGGGGAGAGTCAGAGTTCTGAAGCAGGAGGGGAGAACTGGTGACCCCCCCTTCCATTTGTGTTCATCCTCCAGTAGATCCAAGCCGCTATCTAGTTCCTGCACTTGCTCCATAATACTTAAAGTGTGCATGAGTCGCCACAGAGTAGGGGGCCATATCCTGGAGGGGTGGACTTGATATTGTCTGCTAACCCTATATTGCTTATCCCTGAAGAGATATATTTCTTAGGTGTTATTTATGGTTTTAAATGTCCACAGTCATGCTGATCATTTGGCCACTTTGACTACATTTTTGCAATATCCCTGCTGGGACATAAGTGCTCCATCAGTATTCTACTGTCTCTTGGAATCACAACATAATATCCACACATTATTGTCCCTGTTTCTAAAAATATAACAAGGAAGTATAAGCAATGAAAAAGTCTGAAGAATGTGGATGCCTTCACTTACCTGGCCGAGGTCAAGGTATGTCTTCAGGCATGGATGTACCTCCATGACACTCTCAAGATCAGCTTTGGCATCAGAGAGGTTTTTCTGGTCTGGCATTCCTCCCAAGCCCATCTTTACACGTTCCAGGTCACGCAAATATAGTTTAATTAGCATCTAAAAACAGGGATATTAAATCATTGGCTTCTTTGCTTTTAATGTCTCATTCTGTGTTTTCCCTAATAAACCTACCAACACTGGAACCCCAAAGAGTGCTCTCATTGGGACAAGACACAAAAAGAGGCTCTTTTCCTGAGATGTGGATCTGTGGCTAGCCAGAAGCCAATATAGCTGATACTGTCAAAGCAGGGATTGACTGGACCTCCCAGAAAGCACAAGGCTACCAGGAAAAAACTGCTTCTTTTGAACTTTACCACAGACAAAGCTGTTCTCTTCAACAACACTGGTACACCAGGAAAACATTATTTTGAAAGCATGTTACATACCTTAGCACGCATACAGTATGCTTGCCAGTTGAGTGCTGGGTCTGGCAGCGCATCTAATGCCATGTTGCAGACAGCCATTGCCATCTCTTGCTTACCAAGGAAGTGGAAGATTTTTGCCAGACGGTTTAGAACAGGTGGATTATCTCTTGCTATTTCTATTGCCTTCAAAGCAAACACATCCACAAGACATTTTTTTATTAGTGATTTGTCAACTGCTGTATGGATTAGCTGGTTATAAATAGGAGAAATTTACTTGGTTATGTTCACATAGTGGACACAGCTACAGATTATGAACCTTAAAAGGACTAATAATGAGTGAGAACTGGATTTGGGATCATGTCTACTTTGAAGCAGAAAATAAATTAATAAAAGAGAAGAAAAGTCCTCATATTAACAGGGTAAGTAGCAATACACAAGTTGTGACGTACAATTTGAGGTGTTTTGTTCCTTTGCCATATCTGTACAGGAATTTTTAAAAATGGGAGATATCACTTCTGAATATCTGAACAAGTGGGGTTTTTTTAATTGTGTAATGATTACAGGAATGTTTGCACAATTCTCTATAAACTTTTACATTTGGCTGCTGAAGAGTTTTGTTGACATGTCTAGATAAAGATTTAAGCTGTATTTAGCTGCATTGTTTCTATTAATCAGCTGGTGGAAGTATGTTCAATAACTATAGTCACACGGGCGAGTTCCTGTTTTGCAGCATGCAGGGGAGTCTATTTGTGTCATGACTGTATACACAGGAACAGCAATCCCTGTCATCATAGCCCACAGTATTTGCTTCATTCTGTTTTTTCTCAGCTCCTCCAAGCCCATGTCCCAAAGTAGAGGAATCCTGGAATGCTGCTGGTTTGAATGGCCATTTTCTCTGTGTCACAACAGAGTAAATCTACCTTTCCAAAGCAGTCAAGGGGCCCCTTCTCAGAGTAACCACAGTCCTGAATGCCCACAGGAGTAGTTGAGAATGTCTCTGTCCTTTCAAGTAATATTCCAAGATAACACCAAGATAGAGCTAAAATGAAAAGGAAAATAGCATTCAGAGTATATCAAGGCACAAGAAAATTATTTAGAAATTTCACCTCTATGGGTATAACGGTCGAAAGAAATCTCAAACTAAATACGGAGAGTTATGGTGGAAAAGATCCCTGAGAGAATTTTATATCCATGTAAGGAAAAATAAAAGGGGCCGTGGTGGCTCAGAGGTTAAGACACTGAGCTGCAGACCGGAAGGTCTGTAGTTTGTCAATTTGAGACCCTAGTGCCATGTGACAGAGCTCCTTTCTCTGGCCCCAGCTCCTGCCAACCTAGCAGCTCGAAAGCAAGAAATTGCATGTAGATAAATAGGTACCACTTTGGTGGGAAGGTAACAGCATTCCATGCGCTTCAGCGTTTAGTCATGCTTGCCACATGACCATGGAAATGTCTTTAGACAGCGCTGGCTCTTCGGCTTGGAAACGGAGATGAGCACCATGCCCTAGAGTCAGATTTGACTAGCTCTCGAGCAAGGGAAACTTTTTCCTTTAAGGAAAAAATAATATATCTTCCTTCCCAGCTGAGGATACAAGCCACTTTTGAAAATTAACAGCAGCTTGACTCACTGGCTGTGAGAGTTACAGCAAGATGAACAATAGGAGTGTGTACATGTTTGTGTGTAAATAGCTCTTCTGCCTCAAGGCCTCAAGGCGGAGGACGGCGCGAGGAGTTGAATGGGAGTGGAGAAGGACTGCCGGGCGCTGTGAGACAGAGGCTGCGGACAGGCTGTGGTTCTCGGCCTCTGAGCCTGTGGGTTGGAAGGAGCCAGCTATCCCTTGAAGGTCCAGGGAGACCGGCCTGCGGCCAGGGAGAGGGCGGAGCACCGGAACTTTGTAGAACAATGACGAGGTGCCCCTGGTGGTGGGCCTGCAGTAGACCAGCCAGAGTTCATGACTGGGCAGCTGGTGTCCCTAGTGGAGGACTTGTGGAAGATCAGTCAACAAGTGGAGAAACGATCCCACTGGGCTCCCTGGCTTTCCCTGATGGACATGGATGCAGTTAGGAGGACTGAACCAATCGTGGTAGTTTTAGTGGCTAGTGATGAGTGGCTGGATGCATGAGTGAATGAAGTAATGGAGGAGTTTTCTGCTTAAGGGGTGAATGTTGAGGTTGTGAGTGCCAGGTAGATTATTTTAAGTTCAGATCATGAGCTACTCATTGCAAAATTCAGACTTAAATTGAAGAAAATCGGGAAAACCACGACGCCATTCAGGTTTAACCTAGATCGCATCCCTGATGAATATACAGTAGAGGTGAAGAATAGATTCAAGGGTCTGGATTTGATAGATAGAGTGCCTGAAGAACTATGGACAGAGGTTCGTGACATTGTACAGGAAGCAGCAATCACCACCATCCCAAAGAAAAAGAAATGCAAGAAAGCAAAGTGGCTTTCTGATGAGGCTTTACAAATAGCAGAGGAAAGAAGGAAAGCGAAAGGCAAAGGCGAAAAGGAAAGATTTACCCAACTGAATGCAGATTTCCAGAGAACAGCAAGGAGAGATAAGGAGGCCTTCCTGAATGAACAGTGCAAAGTAATAGAAGAAAACAATAGAATGGGAAGGACTAGAGATCTCTTCAAGAAAATTGGAGAAATCAAGGGAGCGTTCCATGCAAAGATGGCCATGATAAAGGACAAAAACGGTAGGGACCTAACAGAAGCAGAAGAGATTAGGAAAAGATGGCAAGAATACACAGAAGAACTATACAAGAAAGACCTCGATGTCCTTGACAACCACGACGGTATAATCACTGACCTCGAGCCAGACATCCTGGAATGTGAAGTTAAATGGGCCTTAGAAAGCATTACTAACAACAAAGCTAGTGGAGGTGATGGTATTCCAGCTGAACTATTCAAAGTCTTAGAAGATGATGCTGTTAAAGTGCTGCACTCAATTTGCCAGCAAATTTGGAAAACGCAACAGTGGCCACAGGATTGGAAAAGGTCAGTATACATTCCAATCCCAAAGAAGGGCAATGCCAAGGAATGTTCAAACTATCGCACAATTGCACTCATATCACACGCTAGCAAGGTCATGCTCAAGATCCTACAAGCTAGGCTTCAACAGTACGTGGATAGAGAACTACCAGAAGTACAAGCTGGGTTTCGAAGAGGTAGAGGAACTAGAGATCAAATTGCCAACATTCGCTGGATTATGGAGAAAGCAAGAGAGTACCAGAAAAATATCTACTTCTGCTTCATTGACTATGCTAAAGCTTTTGACTGTGTGGATCACAACAAACTATGGCAGGTCCTTAAAGAGATGGGAGTACCAGACCACCTCACATGTCTCTTGAGAAACCTGTATAAGGGCCAAGAAGCGACAGTTAGAACCGGATACGGAACAACTGATTGGTTCAGCATAGGAAAAGGAGTACGACAAGGATGTATACTGTCACCTTGCTTATTTAATATATATGCAGAGTACATCATGCGAAATGCTGGCCTGGATGAATCACAAGCGGGAATTAAGATTGCTGGGGAAAAGATCAACAACCTCAGATATGCAGATGATACCACTCTAATGGCTGAAAGTGAAAAGGATCTAAAGAGCCTCTTGCTCAGAGTAAAAGAGGAGAGCGCAAAAGTGGGCTTGAAGCTCAACATCAAAAAAACTAAGATCATGGCATCCGGCCCCATCACTCCTTGGCAAATAGAAGGGGAAGTCGTGGAAGTAGTGACAGACTTCACGTTCCTGGGATCCCAGATCACCGCAGACTGTGACTGCAGCCATGAAATTAAAAGACGCCTGCTCCTTGGGAGGAAAGCGATGGCGAACCTAAACAGCATGATAAAAAGTAGAGACATCACCCTGCCAACAAAAGTCCGCATGGTCAAAGCAATGGTATTCCCAGTAGTCATGTATGGCTGCGAGAGCTGGACTATAAGGAAGGCCGAGCGCCGAAGAATAGATTCTTTTGAACTATGGTGCTGGAGAAGACTCTTGAGAGTCCCTTGGACTGCAAGAAGAACAAATCAGTCAATCCTCAAAGAAATCAACCCTGACTGTTCCCTGGAAGGCCAGATAATGAAACTGAAGCTCAAATACTTTGGCCACCAAATGAGAAGGGAGCACTCACTGGAGAAGACCCTGATGCTGGGAAAGATTGAAGGTCAAAGAAGACGGGGACGGCAAAGGATGAGATGGTTAGACAGTGTCATCGATGCAACGAACATGAAATTGAGCCAGCTTCAGAGGACGGCGGAAGACAGGAGGGCCTGGCGGGAGATGATCCATGGGGTCGCGAAGAGTCGGACTCGACTGTGCGACTGAACAACAACAAGGCGATATAGGTTGCTGGCACGAATTAGTCAATTGTAGTGTCAATTGAGTGATATAGCAGATTGTGGGATTATTTGTGTAGGGTGGGAGGGAAGTGGGCTATAGCAATAGCATTAGGAGATCAACTGTTTAGCGTGCTGTTGGTAGTCTGGTGCTTTGGCGTGGACTGGCCGTTGCAATGATGCTAACACAGCAGATTCTGGTGCTCTTTGGGAGGGGAAAGAACAGCGGTGGGACCAGGTGGAATGATAAAGGAAGGAAACTGAGAAACAAGAGGGCTCGGTGTCCTTCCAGTCTGCGTCCCATCCCAAAGGATGTCAGCAGTGGGGCTAGGATTAGGAATCCCCCCTCCGTCATTGGTGCTGTGCAACGCCAGGTCCATTAATAACAAGACAACAGTCCTTCGGGACTTTGTCATAGAACATCAAGCTGACCTGGCGTGCATGACCAAGACCTGGGTGCGGGAGGGGGAGACCGTAGCGCTCTTCCAGCTTGCCCCACCGGGGTTCTCGGTCCTGCAGCAATCACGGACTAGGGGACGGGGGGGGGAGGAGTGGCGATGTTCGTGCGGGAGGCTTACTCCTTCAGGGCACTCCCTACGTTGGAGATTGCGGGCTTGGAGTGTGTCAGCCTGTTGCTGGAGGCCGAGGAGAGTGTGGCAATCTGGCTGGTGTACCGGCCGCCTAACGCACCGGCCAGTTGCCTGTTGTCCCTGCTGGAGGCCGTATCAGGCTGGGCGTTGGAGCACCCTAGGCTATTAGTCTTGGGTGACTTCAATGTCCATGCCAATGACGCGGCCTCCAGCCGGGCTACGGACCTAGTGACGTCCATGGCGGCGCTGGGACTCTCCCAATGTGTATCGGTCCCTACGCACCAGGCGGGGCACACGCTCGATTTAGTCTTCATGATGGGGATTACAGTGGACCGGATCACTGCTGATGCAGTGCCATGGTTGGACCACTATGCCCTGAAGGCCCGTGTGAATGTCCCGCCCCAACCCTGTATAGGCGGCGAGCGGATTTTAGCTCGCTCGCGGAGCCAAATGGGCCCGATGCGGCTTCAACTGGCTCTGCGGGAACTGATGCCCCCTGGCGGTTCATTGGATGAGCTTGTGGATGACTGGCATAGTCGACTTTCCACAGCCATCGACGTGATCTCTCCCCGGCGCCCTCTGCGCCCTCGCTCTAGGCTGGCCCCCTGGTATACCCAGGGGCTGTGGCTGATGAAGCAAGAGTTAAGACGGTTAGAGAGACGGTGGCGCCAAGCTCGTGACGGGGCTACAGGAGCATCCTATAGGATGTTTATGAGATCCTATGAGATGGCAGTCAAGGCTGTGAAGAGGGATTTCTACGCAGCCAGGGTTGTGTCCGCTAACTCTCGCCCGGCCCAATTATTTAGAACAATTCGGTCCTTGACGGCTCTGCCACAGGGCAGACAAAACAATAAAAAATTGGATATTGGCTGTGAGGCTTTTGTGAGCTATTTTGCGGATAAAGTCTTGTCGCTCCGCTGCGACCTCCCCGCCACAGTTGAAACAGATAGTGAACTCGAGGCCCATTGTGCGTCTTCGGGTCCGGGTTTAGAGTGCTTCGACCAGCTCAGTCTGGAGGAAGTCGACAGGTTACTCGTATCTGTATGCCCAACCACATGCGACCTTGATCTGTGCCCCTCCTGGCTCATTAAAGCAGGCCATGAGAGGTTTCGAGGTGCCTTGAGGGAGATTGTTAACAAGTCCCTCTCGGAGGGGCGGTTCCCTGAGGCACTCAAGGAAGCGATGGTCCGCCCTCTCTTGAAAAAAACAACTTTAGACCCGACCGAATTGGCCAGCTATCAGCCGGTGTCCAATTTGCCCTATTTGGGCAAATTGATTGAGAAGGCGGTGGCGTTGCAGCTACAGGGTTACCTAAATGACGCTTCTGTCCTGGACCCATTCCAGTCCGGTTTTTGCCCGGGGCATGGGATGGAGACTGTTCTGGTTGCTCTGACTGATGACCTCCGTAGACATCTGGATTGAGGCGGTGTGGCGGCGCTGTTGTTGTTAGATCTGTCGGCTGCATTTGATACGGTTGACCATCAGCTGCTGGCCCACCACCTCACCAACATGGGGATCAGGGGGCTTGCCCTTCAGTGGCTTGCCTCGTTTCTCCAAGGTCGGGGACAGAGGGTAATGTTAGGGGAACGGCAGTCCCAGAGGCACCCGCTTGAGTGCGGGGTGCCTCAGGGGGCTGTACTTTCCCCGATGCTGTTTAACATATATATGCGCTCCCTCGCCCAGATTGTCCAGAGGTATGGGCTGGGTTGTCACCAATATGCGGATGACACCCAGCTCTATTTGATGTTGGACAGCCAGTCGGACTCCAACCCAGAAGATCTGCACCGGGCCCTGCAAGCTGTGGCTGGGTGGCTCAGGCTGAGCAGGCTGAAGTTAAACCCGGCAAAGACGGAGGTCCTGTGCTTGAGTCGGACCGGATCGGGGTTAGGGCTCCCACTCCTGACCTTCGATGGGGCACCTTTGGTGCCAGCTTCGGAGGTTAGGAGTTTGGGAGTGCTCCTGGACCCCACCTTAACGATGGAGGCCCAGGTGGCGGCCACTGCCAAATTGGCCTTTTATCATCTGCGGCTGATAAGGCAGTTGGTTCCTTTCCTTGACCGCAATGACCTAGCTACAGTGATCCATGCGACGGTCACCTTGAGGCTAGACTTCTGTAACGCTCTCTACATGGGGCTGCCTTTGTCGCTACTCCGGAAGCTACAGCTGGTGCAGAATGCTGCGGCCAGGTTGTTGGTGGGTGTCCCGAGTTGGGAGCACATCCGACCTGTGCTGAAAGTGCTGCACTGGCTGCCAATAGCATACCGGATTCGCTTCAAAGTGCTGGTGCTTACCTTTAAAGCCCTACATGGCCAGGGTCCGACTTACCTGAGGGACCGCATTTCCCCATATATTCCCCAAAGAGCACTTCGGTCGGGGTCACAGAGCACTTCGGTCAGTGACCCCGGGCCCTAAGGAGGCCAAGCTTGCGGCAACGAGGGCCAGGTCTTTCTCAGTGGCGGCTCCTACCTGGTGGAATGAGCTCCTGAAAGTGATCAGGGCCCTGCGGGACCTTGTACAGTTTCGCAGGGCCTGCAAGACGAAGCTCTTCCGCCAGGCCTATGAGTAGGAGCCGCCACGGCCACTTGTACCACCGCCCTTTACAGAGAGAGACCGTTAGGGTGGCCGAGTAACACCTTTTCAGCACCTAGCCTTCCCCCCTGCTACGCAACAAGTGAGGAGTTTTTAGGTGCATCCATTGTATTGATTTTAATCTGTTTTAACATTGAACTTGTATTATATATTTTGTATGTTGATTGCACTCGGTGCCTTGTTGTGAGCCGCCCTGAGTCCGTTCGCGGGGAGGGCGGGGTATAAATACAATAAAATAAATAAAAAATAAATAAATAATTCATTCTTGTAGCTGAATAGCTTAGTTTCCTAAGTTGCCTGTAATAGTTTTACACAACCTGTCAAAGATGTGAACTACACAGAGAGTTGTTGTCATACTGCAAAGATTATTCTTACCTCTGTAATTTAAATTAGAAGACTTGAGGACTTCTTGAAGCAAAACCAACGTCCTGTTGAAGGCTGGCAACCTTTTATCTTCATCATTACCATTGTTCAGCCACATTCCATCCAATCTACAACAGAGAGGGAACTGCTGTTTTGTTTCCTTCTCCACATGTGTAGGCATTTTATATTCTAATAGTGAAGTCAGAATATCTTTGGATACTTAAATTCAGTAACTGGAGTTGTGAATGGGCAAGACAGATCTTTCTACAAACCTGGAAAAGGCCCCAGGCTTGCAGAAAACTGTGAAATCTTTAAAAAATAAAAATAAAAATTGGGTGGGTTAAAAAATCAAAAAAATGATAAAAGGAGTTCCTGCAGCTTTAACCAATGGATTCCAGGCCCGTAGCCTGTGTGGGTCCGTCGGGGCCCGGCCTCCCCACGGGTTTTGTGGGCCCCCTCCCCCAATCCTCTGCTCCCCCCTCCTACCCCCTCCTGGGCCCTCGCCACGGCCGGAGCACCCATAAGGTGGGGTTAGACCTCCGCTCTGGCTCCGCTCCTCCCAACTCTAGGCATCCACCCCTCCCCTCCCAGCAATCATAAGGCGGCCCTCGCCGGTGGCCTCTTTGCCTTCAGCACCCTCGACGGATGGCCCTCAGCCTATGACTTCGACAACTCTCCCGTCCTGCAGGACTGGGTCACGGCCACCGACATCAAAGTGGTCTTCAGCTGCCTCTACACCTTCGGCGACGAGAATGAGGATGACTCCGAGCTGGCCCGTGACTCCTACTACTACGCCGTCTCCGACCTGCAGGTGGGCGGCCGCTGCAAGTGCAATGGGCACGCCTCCCGCGCTGCATCCGCGACCACGAGGACAATCTCGTCTGCAACTGCAAGCACCACACCGCCGTCCCCGAGTGCGACCGCTGCAAGCCCTTCCACTATGACCAGCCCTGGCAGAGGGCCACCGCCCACAAGGCTAACTCCAGGTTGGAAAGTTCCTGAAGATTTGAGGGGTACAGCTTGGGGAGGGTGGGACTTGAGGAGGGGAGGGACCTCAGACAGGTAGAATGCCATAGCCTCCAAAGCAGCCATTTCCTACAGGGAAACTAGCATTGCCAACCTCCAGGTGAGGCCTGAAGATTACCTGGAATTACAATTACCCTCCGGATGATACAGATAGTTTCCCTGGAGAAAATGGCCACTTTGGTGGATGGAGCCTATGGCATTATACCCTGTTGAGCTCCCTTTCCTCCCCAAACCTCACCCTCCCAAGGCTCCACCCCCAGATCTCCAGGAATTTCCCAAACTGGAGTTCTGGCATCTTGCCAGAAGCAGAGCTGACCCAGCTGAGCTCTGAGAAGGAGCTGGAAATAGAGCTGCTAGAGGGGTGAGTGGGGGTTTTTTACTTACTTTCAGCTGAGGCGATTTAGCTGAGAGGGTACTGTGTGGGGTACTGTGTTTGGGAGTGTGTGGGTGAGTTGTGAGTTGTTGCAGAGTCCTGGCTGCCTGAGATAGGGTGTGAAAGGGTCGTTGTTTGACTGTAATTGAGTGACTGGGTGAATTTGCATAGCTGCAGGCCACACCCTCTTCTGAGGGGAAGCTTCTATTTAAGGCAGCACTTTGCCAGAGGCACGAGCCTCTGGTGAGAGCCAAAGGGTGAGGCTCTTGGCCTGTGGCTCTTGGCCTAGGGACTCTTAGACTAGGGGCTCTGTAAGAAGCTCAGGAAGAGCCAGAAAGCCAGGCCCTAGTCTCCTTGGGTTCCCAGTAAGGTAAGTAGACTTCTACAGGGAAATCAAAGGGGATTATATATAATTATTGTTTTAAAAAAGCAATTATGAAGCCAGAATGCCCGCAGGAGATTGGGGGCTATCCAGTGTTTTGCACGGTCACATGTATGACTATCTGCCCACTGGACAGAAGTCTTGGGTGTGTACTCGGTGCAAGGAGCTCCTGAGGGGTGAGGGGTGACATGATCGAGGTTTATAAGATTATGCATGGGATAGAGCAGGTCGAGAAAAAAGTACTTTTTTCCCTTTCTCACAATACAAGAACTCATGGGCACTCCATGAAATTGCTGAGTGGTCGGGTTAGAACTGATAAAAGGAAGTACTTCTTCACCCAAAGAGAGATTAACACATGGAATTCACTGCCACAGGAGGTGGTGGCGGCGGCTACAAGCATGGACAGCTTCAAGAGGGAACTGGATAAACATATGGAGCAGAGGTCCATCAGTGGCTATTAGCCACAATGTATAGATAGGAACTCACAGACTGGGGCAGGTGATGCACTGTATGCTTGGTGCTGGGGGGGCAACAGTGGGAGGGCTTCTAGTGTCCTGGCCCCACTGATGGACCTCAGCAGTCTCTTTGACAGCTGCTGGAGCAATGTAACTGTAGTGTCTGTATGATCAAATCATGTCTTCTTGAAGAATTACTCCTTGAGAGAGCTTCCGGTTGCCGATGAGAGCAGACACAAGTTACCTAGCAGCTCGCTTATGCTTCATTCCTTATAGTCTTTAAGGGCTTTTCAACGCCCTCCAAGGGTTCTTTTGGAGGAAGAACTCAAGCAAAAAGCTTTCTTCAAACAACAGGCAGAACAGGCAATTCTGTCTGTGAATTTTGAAGCTGCTTTGAGGCAAAGACTGTGGAGGACACCCAACCCACAGAAGGGCAATAGCCGAGACAGCAGGAGCCGACAGAGTCAACAGCAAGACGCTCCAGTGAAAACCTACTAACCAAAGCTAAGTATTGCTTAAAAATATCTATGCACCCAATCAGTCGCAAGAAAAATTCTTTGAAGAACGAAGAAAACTATTAATAACATATGAGATGACGGAAATATGCTTAATAGGGGACTTCAATGCAGAATGGGACAGGAAAAAAGATAGAAAAACTCATGCTAAAAACAAAAACTCAGGAAACATATTGCCAAAACAGTTTTATGAAACAGTCAAAGAATATAGCACGGTAGATGCTTGGAGAGTATGTAATTCAGAAAAAGAGGACTATACATTCTACTCAAATAGACACAATTCATGGTCTAGAATTGACATGGCATGGATTTCAACAACATTAGTAACAGATATAATGGAAGTAGAAATACTTCCTAATACCTTTGCTGATCATAGTAAGATAATATTAACTTTTTGAGTCAAACCCAAGATGCTAAAATGGAGAATAAATAAAAACCTAATAAGAGATAAAAAATTTGCCAGCAGAACAGAAGATGAGATAACAGACTTTTAAAAAAGAAATATACAAAAGGGAATGGCGATAGAAACAGTATGGGAAACTTTTAAAGCCTTTCTAAGAGGCTGGTTTATAAATCAAGAAGCTTGGAAAATAAAACAAAGAAGCAAGCAATATGATGAACTGACAAAGCAAATTAGGAAAGAAGAGGATAAATTGAAAAAGCACTATAGATAGGATATCAAAGTGTTATGGAAAGGCTAACAAAAATTGTTGGAAATGTAAGAACAATGTTGGTACCTTTATGCATGTTTGGTGGAGAAGTGAAAGAATCCGAAATTATTGGACTAAAATATGTAAAATATTAAAAGAGATTACAGGACTAGATATACCATTTTTACCGGAGATAGCCCTACTAAATATGCTCCCGAATAATTATAGTAGCGAGAACAAATACTTAATAAGTTACACTTTCACTGTGGCAAGAATCTTACTAGCAAAATACTGGAAAGGAGATAAAATTCCCTCCAAGGAAGAATTGTTGGATAGAATGTTGTCATTAGCGGAGATGGACAGATTAAATGTACTTTTGCAAGGAAAGGAATATGAGATATTTGAAAAAAGATGGTTAGAGAAGATAGAAAGTGACTCGTAATGATAAATGTATTGTATTTGAAATGTTGATATGTGTGATAAAAACAATAAATAAACAGTTAAAAAAATTACTCCTTAAGGGTCTTAAGGCATGGTCAGGAAAGCATTTGCCCAGGGTCATGGATGTCCTTGTGGATATTTAAATTACATAACTTTAGGAACCAGGTGTATGTGATACCAGCATGGCCAGTGTGGTGGGTTACTACTTAATGGGTGCGTTCAGACGCGCCGTTTCAGCCGGCATAAACTGTACCGGTTGGAACCAGTGCAGTTTATGCCGGCTGAAACGCGATCACTGTCTTCAAGTCTCGCCTTCCCACCACCGCCGGCGGGAGGTAATAGATTGCACCAACCGAAGCTTGCAGCCGCACTGCCTGGTGGGGCGGGTAGTTCTTATAAGCCCCAGGCTGCGCCAGCCCATGCCGTCAGGTGGCCAGGGAGAAAACTACTGCACCCAGAGTGCCTCCGTCCTGTCGCTCCACCGGGGAAGATGCCTCTTCTTTGTACTGCGAGGCTGGGATGGAGAGGGATTGAAAAAGGAGTTTGGGGGGGTGGGGTGGATGGGGGTGGGATGATGGGAGACGCCACCTTTGGGAATGGAATTTTGTTCTAGATTTGGGGGATTTACACCATACACTTACCTCCCTCACAACGGAGCCCATCGCTGTATGCCCGCATGATGTGGGCGTCGGCGTTTTTTTAAAAAAACTCAATTTGAGCATGCACATAGGCAGCCATCCATAGAATGGCGATCTTTGCGCATGCTCAAAACACCCCGTCTTACATTTAAACTTTAAAGGTAAGGACTTACCTTTAAAGTTTAAAGCCCAAACTGGCCTCCCTGAAGTCCCGGACTCCTCCGGAAAGTTAAACTAAGGGCCTTTTCTTTTTTAAAAAAAACAAACGCCGGGGCGAAGCTTCGCCCAAGCGCATATCGGCAACCTAAAAAAAAAAATGGTGGGGGAAAATAGCTGAGAACACCCATATATAAAATCTCTTGATGTCTTTGATCTGATACTGATTGGTTCACAGTTATATGTAGAACCAGCTGCTAATCAACACAGTATGACTTTATTTGGAAATAATTAAAAACTTAAGTTTCTTGCTACATGAAACAAGCTTGAGGGATCCTTGGTCTTGGGCACTCCCTCCCTTCTTCTGTTTGCACTTAGTCAGCTAATGAAATTCTGCTTTTGTGGCAAATCATAGTTAGTCATTGCAAGTGAATTACGGTTTTTGGTTGCCCTCTTCCACACAAACCAGGATCCAAAACATGGTCCTGTTTTGGAATCCTAGATTGCAAGGAAGACGTTTTGGCAACTATAGTTTGCCAAAAAAAGGTGGTCTTTCATTAGTAGGCTGTGTGTGCAGTGATGAGGAGAGAGTATGTGAATCTGAGGATCCCCACAGTTGTGCATGAGATAACAAACCATGGCTCATTATATTTAAACCACATCTATTCATAATATAGTGGCTCAGAATTTAAGCAGTGGGGGGTAACCCTATCCTTATATTTTCATCATCAACAGTGAGCTCATTCTAAATAAATAATTTGTTATGTGCAGTGGAACTTCTAGATTTATGATTCATATGTTCTAAATGGGTTGGGTTCTTGAATGATTCCTCATCAAAGAACAAATAGTTACCTTTGAATTTATACCTGATATGATCTTGACTGTGGCCCTTTGAACCAAAGCTATAGGGCACTGTCCTAGACATTTAGTTTCTCGTCTGACAGTAAACAGAGGCAATACTTTGTAAATGAATTAAAACAAGTATTTTCTTTAATGAATACCTGAATGCTTTAATTTGCATGAGCATTGGTTGAATATATCCATGAAAAAGTAGAATTAATTTATTTTATCCTGTAGTTCTTGAATTAAGTAAATTACAGTACAATCCTAGTGCCTGTAAACTGCCTAGAATAGCAACTAAACTCTACATTGATTGCTGCAAATGTCTACCTTCTGTCCCCACAACTAGTAGGTACTGGCTGGCTCAACAGTATTTCCTCTCTCGGGAGCTAGTAGTATCTCCCACAAAGGTGGCACAGGGTAATTATGCACAGTGTAGAAAGCAGGTTCCTTTGGACATATGCTAGCAGAATATCACCATGATATTGGCTTGAAGACATGCCAGTGTGATCCCACAGGTAAGTGGGGGAAACAGAGCTCTTCTGGCAAATCCAGCCACTCCAACCCTTACTACAACTACCCAAACACTCATCACCACTTTTGCTTACAGGATCACAGCTACATGGATCAGCCCAAACAGAAACTTCAGACGGCAGATGGTTTAAACCCCTTTTCTCTAGAGTCACCCCGCAGGGGTGGTACGATCTTTTCATTGTATTCTATGGCCCCATAGAATACAATGGAAAGATTGTGCTGCTGCTGCAGTACAACCCCTTTTTTGCTTTAAACCCCTTCTCTCTAGAGTTGTGCCACAGGGGCGGAGAGGCTCAGGGGGAAAGGAGGGCATGTCTGCCCACCTCTTCTTCCTTCTCCAGCTAGCCCGCCGTGGTGGGAGGTGGGCAGATATGCCTGGGTGACATGCCTGGGTGGCTTTCCTGCCCAATCTTCTCCAGGTACCCCGCAGTCGCAGGGCACCTGGAGAAAACCAGGCTGGGAAGTCAGGCATTTAATTCCCCTCCTGGGGGGGGGGGCCTGGGCTCCTTACTGCCAGAGTGCCGCTCTGGGGTGCTCCAGCAGGAAATGACCCCTGGTGGTGCCCACTGCTTAAGCTCACTTGTTCATTATTGCTTCTGTGGAACATTACACACTGTCCTCATGTATCTTTTGGCTCTTTCTAGACAACTCTCCAACAGGAGCAGAACAAGAATAGGACCCCATTCATAGTGCAGTGCCAGTGACCTGCTGAGCCTACCACAGACCAACTGCTGCAGCAACAAAGTGAATTCCACCATACAATCAAACTACTTCTAATTGCCCTACCACGGTCCTTTGAGAGATGATCTGATGGCTGCCTTTCTTTTTGGAGTCCCGTCTTACCTGATGTGCAGTGTGGCCATAGTGAAGTACCAGCTTCTTTTCTCCTCCAAAGGGATCTGCAATAAAGAAAGGTCAGTAGAAAAGGAAGAGCTGCATTCCTGCAAAAAGCTTTGTGAATACAATAGTTCCATGAAACCAAGCATTCCAGCGACTGGTCCTGTTCTCACTATAGTCAGTAATACCCTTCTTGAAGTGCAAGCTGTAAACATGAGGCAGGATCCCAATCTTTTAAGCAGGAAATATGTAGTGAATTTCATCACATACAGTCAGAACATCAGCTGCTAATAACTGATGTTCTTTACAACAAGGCAAAAAATTAGCAGCAGATCATATTGCCTTCTTTTTCCTCTTTTAGGGCTTACTTGGAGTCAGTCTTACCAAGACCTTTATAACAGCAGTCTTTATTTGTGGCTGAATAAAATTTTCCCATGGTAGGTGGAACAGGCAGAGTCATTTAAAACATGGTTGGATATTGGTGTTTGCTTCACATGAACACACATGAAACTGTCTTATAGTAGATCAGTCCATCAAGGTCAGTATTGTCTACTCAGGTCCCTGCCACACGGGGGGAAAAGAACCAAAAGAAACACGCAGCGGCGGGATCACATTGATCCCGAGCCGCGGCGCATTCCCTCCCCGGCCGAGTTCGGCCGGGAGCCTCGATTGCTCCTGCAGATGAGCGCGCCGGCGATCTCACGGCCGCGCTTGCTGCGGTGCTTCAGGTAAGTCCTACCAGTTAGTAGGTTCTTTTTTGCACCACATTTTCATTCTGAAGGGATGGATCGGGAACGGGTGCGCGCCGATTCTCAGATGTTGCAGTGGGATCGCGCCCATTTGCTGCGCCCCCGATCCGTCTCTCTTCCGGGCCAAAACCTCCCATGTGACCGGGGCCTCAGACTGGCAGCAGCTCTCCAGAATTTCAGCTAGAGGTCTTTCACATCACCTGTCACTTGATCCTCTCCACTGGTGATGCCAGGGATTGAATCTGGGACCTTCTGCATGCAAAACAGAGGCTCTTCCACTGAGCCACAGCCCCTCCCAAGGAACTGTTCGAGTGTTCCCTATGTATACAGTGATTACACTGCTTTGTGCAGTTTCACAGATACATCTTTAAAAATGAGCAAAATGCATGACAAGAGAATGGTGTGCAACTTACAAAATATGTAGAACACACTTGAAAGCAAATCTGTCATTATTTGGCCAAACTGCAACAGAAAGGCTGCAGTCCTTGAGGTAGAGTTTCTTGCTGTTATATCTGAAAAAGTGAGCTCTGTCTCTGAAAAGCTCATCCTGAAATAAACATTGTTTATCTTTAAGGTGCCACTGGACTTCTGTTTTGTTTTCCAACAGCAGACTACCCTGGTTACCCACCTGGCCAGTCCTATGTACATTTACTTAGGAGTAAATTCCATTGAAACAGGCAGGATTTACTTTTAAGCAAGATGAATGATCTTCACTGAAATAAGGACTGCAGCCATGGCTGAAAGATGGAATTTTCTCAACTTACAGAAAGGTTGAGCTCTGAACAACTTGTGTAGAGCAATTTTTTTATTTGGCCTTGCCAAAATGGCAACTACACCACAATAAATTTTTAGTGTGGCTTTTTAAAATGCTTGTTCTTGGTTCTTTTCAAGTCTTAAGAAGGTTGCATGTTGACCATTGAAAGATAATCACTGCCCAGCCTCAGTGCTTCAGCAAACAGAGTTCCCTCCCAGGCACCTGCCCTTTCTGTGGGTGATTCCCGCAAGAGAACTAAACGCTGGGCATACAAAAGGTTGCACCTTTGTTTAGATAGCAGACAGGAACCAAAAAGCATCTACTCTGAACACTGAAACTACTAGAAATTGGTGTAGGGAGCTTGGAGGTATTTATTGATCCATTAGCAGCCCACATCTAGACCCATCGTCCTACATTTTCCCCAGTTGATCAGATATCCTCTTTTTAGAGGAAATGTCCTCTTTTTTTAGTGTCCATCCTATTGGGCTCTCTTTAAAAAACTGATGAAAATAAGATAACTGGTTATTGGATTCCCAAGACTCCTGAACGGTACCTTCTCAATTTGTGGGATCATTGCAACGTTCCCAAGGTAAAACAAGATTTTTTTAATGTTAATGTTAACTGCTGCTAAATGTGTTATTCCTTCACACTGGAAATCAACATCAATTCCATTGCTGCAAGAATGGTTCATAAAATTGTGGGACCTATTTATTCTGGACAAGATTACAAACAATTTAGATAAGTCTAGAGTTCCCTCAAATCAGTCCAGTCTTCTAGGGAAATGGTACCCCTTGTTACACAAGCATTGGTCAGGCATCTCAAATAGTTGTTATGTACTAGACAAGAATCAAATCCCTCTTCTCTGCTCACATTGAATGAATTGTAATTATTCCTTTCCGTGTTATATTGAAGGTTCTAATGCTAATTTATATCTGTTAAGATGTGTGTGATATTTGGAGCTTTGTTTGTATTTATCTTTTGCTGTTCTTTGTTGATTGCACTCCATTCTATTGTCAATTTGTAATATTGTTATATTGTTCAATAAAATTAAAAAAAGAAAAAAATAATGTCCTCTTTGTATTTGCAAGATATTTGATTCTACCACTGAGCTACGACCCCTCATTATCTGTCTGAACCACTTTCCTCCCCACCCTGCCCTGAATAAGATAGAAATGTAAAAGGTGTGATTGCCTACCGACCTGCTTCCCATAAGCAAGAGCCTTCCCATAGAGAGCAAGGCCGGCTGTCAGTTTCCCCAGCTTCTCTTCTTCACTCATCAGTCCAACATCAAATGCATATGCATAACCCTGCTCTGCCAAGCACCGGGCAGCTCTGAGCTGGGCATCCCCTGGAGGCTTGTCATCGGAATCCAAGCCCATGAGGTGGGAGAGTCTTTTGGTGCACTTCGCCACCTCTTGCTCATTGTTTAGCCGGTCGTACACATAGGCCAGATTGGCCCAGGCATTCAGATTCTCCAGGTCCTCCTGAGTGATGTGGAGGAAAATCTCCTTGGCATGCTCCACGTCCTCCAGGTAGAAAGAAAAGACTCCAAGGAGGCTTCTGATGGCAAACTGCTGGGTGCCAGTTTCAAATTCTAATTCATAAGTTAAGCTTTCTCGTTTTAGCTTCAAGTCTCTCCCTTGAAAATGCATAGGTGAAGAGGATTCAAAATTCAAGTTCATATCAAGGTGAAAGTGACCAGGAATATAATCCATCTCATCAATGAGCGTATTAATATCCACCTCGGGTTCTTCCATTTTCCCACTAAGAAGAATATCAGCCGCTCCAGTTTTTCTTAAACAACTTGTCTTCGCTTCCCTTTGACCTCCTGTTCCCTCATGGTATGTTTGCCTTTCCACCTCCTCCACCTTTTTCTTTACCTGTATTTCTGGTTTAGCCGATTCATGTGGTGACTGGAAAGGGTTCTGAAAGGGAGGAGCACAACAGAATGTTTGTCATCACCCTGCCAGCCTGCTGTTCAGGGTTGTCATTTGTGCAGTAAATGACAGAATGCTAAGGCCAGACAAAGCCCTGGGTTGATCGATCTTCCTTGTTTGTCAGTAAGGGGCAAGGCAGCAAGACCTTGCGGGATGTCACAGTGTACGAATAGTACAAAGATCAGCCTTGTGATGTCATAAAACATTCATTAGCCTGCAAAGTACCATAAGAACTCTGTCTTTGAATTGTATTTCAGAGTTTATTAAAGCTACGCCTCCTAACATGCTTTTCAAAACAGGCTAACCAGAGAGATCGTAGATCACACTTTCTGTAATTCCCACTCCATTACAACCAATGCTTAAGAACATTTGGAATGGACTAAAATACTGTGTGTTACAACAAGATGCTGTTGCATGCTCTTTCCACGGAGAGAAAAGAAGTTCTAGGGTTTATGCTGCTTTGCTACTTTCTGTTTTGTATTTTGTTGATTGTTGTATGTTTTAAAAATATTGGTATGTCTTCCATTATGTTTGTAAGCCACTTCAACCTTTTTTGGAGGAAAGCAAGCTATAAAATATAAATAAGTGAATGTTTGTGTGACCACTAGGAATAAGCAGGATTTATGCACAAGCGAAGTAAGCTACAGTTTAGTGCTTCAGATTCAGAGGGATCTCTAAATAAATAAAGGGTGCATTCAGACGGGCTCTTTAGTCCACTTTCGGCATGCTTCAGTAACGGATTTCATATCCATGTTCACACACCCAACATCTGCGCACCGTCCCCAGCCGTCGCTTTCTGGCTCAACCCTCCTTTAAAACGGAGTATTTTGTTACCAGGTCCCCAAGTGGTGTTTTCCTGATTCTCCGGTTCTAGCCACACTTTTCTGATGTCTGATTGCTCCTGCGACGTTGAGCCACTTCTGCTCGGAAGCCCGAGGCTTCCGCTCTTCGCCTGCCATTTTATTTTAGCGTTGGCAGTATGCGCAAAGGCAGAGCTCCGCTCCCATGTTATTAAAAACAATGTTTAAACGGTGCCTAGTTTTGTTGGTTAGACGAGTTCGGGATCTCACGGAGGCCAGTTTCGGGGTAAAAGTTTAAAGGGAAGTGTTACAGCAGTTGGGTTAAAGTGGAAATCGCTGTTCTGCGCACGTGCGAAAATTTTAATGGCCGCCTGTGCGCATGCCCAAACTGAAATAAAGAAGGGAAAAAAATACCAACACACGCTCCCGTGTGTGGACGGCGGGGAGCGATGTGGCTGCGCAGTAATCCGGAACAAGGAGGTGAGTGTGATCGTGATTCTCCAGGTTAAACATAACGCATTGGGACCGGAGCAATTTAAACCGCTCTCAGCACGCCGTCTGATTGCACCCAAAAAGTACTAAAACGGAATAAATTATGATTTTTTGGGCCCCTTCAATGTGACACAATTTAGGGCATCAGCATATCTTAATCTAGCCCTAGATGAGCACTAGCAATATTGCTGTCTTTTTAATATTCATTTTATTTGCAAATATATAAGCAGACAGCCTCATCCAGCAGGGAGCACAGCTGCTAACTTGCAGAGGCTGAACACCAGTTGAGGTTCCTCCCTGTAAGTTCTCAGTTCTCTTTACCCTTTTCAGAACTGCAGAACCTGCTAGAGATGGGCACAAATCACAAGCCGAACCACAAACCAATACACCATTTTGTGAATCTAACAGGTCCATATTGTTTTGTGAGCAATTTAAAGTTTAAACCCCTACTTTCTGCTCCCTGCAGCTTTTTGCAGGGAACAGAAAGCAGAGGTTTAAATGTCTCTCCACTGCTCAGTTGTTTGGTTTAAATGGCCCCCTGCTTTCTGCTCCCCACAGCTTTTCGTGGGGAGCAGAAAGCAGTGGGTTAAATGGCTCTGAGCCATTTAAGCCAAAGAGCTCTTTTTTGTGAAGATCTCTTCACAAACTGCCACAAACTGCATCAAAATTTGTGAAAGTTCATGGCAGTTCTTTCAGTTTGCAAATATTGCTTCACAAACCACAAACTGCCCAAAATTCATGATGAACTTTAGTTCATTAGCTGGTTTGTGCCCATCCCTAGAACTGACTCCAAACTGATTCTCAGCCTCTTCATAAGTTCCAGGGACTGTCACTTTCCCAAAGCTCTAATAGAAGCTTCTGAAGGTTGGTTTCTACACCTTCAGGGAAAACTGAGCCATTTACAAGGAACATTAAGGTTCTTTGATTAACAACCCAAACTATCAACTGAGAAAAATATCTGTTGATTATTTCTAGCCATTAGCAAGGGATAAGATTAACAAAGAATGGTCCATCAGCAACCTTCTGTACCCATCATATCTAGTAGGTGCTTAAGAGAGTGTGGTGCAGTGGTTAGAGCTGAGGTGTTGAACTAATTTGTCCCATCCCTACCACCACCACCCATGATAGGTGGTGAGACCGGTCCCGGCCGGTCCCTGGCTCAGGATGGGAGGGGGGTTTGACCCTGGCTCTCCCAGATCCTCCACTGCCACTTCTCATCTCTCTTGCATTTCCCACACAAGTGGCAGGGCGGAGAAGAAGGCCTGATGGAGAGGCTGTTTCCGAAACCTCCAAAGTTCCTCCACTCGCTTCTGGGGCTGGGAGGTCTTTCCCCTCAGAGCAGCATGCACAAGATAGCCCAGTTGCCTCCCAATCCATGGGCCAGCCCTCCACCTCCTTTCTCCCCTGCTGGCCCCATCCCTTCATCGGCGAACCGCTGCTCCATGAACCTGCTCTTGAAAACCCCCTTCATGGTCACTGTTTGATGTGGTGGTGGCAATGCCGGCTGTCTGGCTCCGCCCCTTCATTGACTTTGCCAATTGTTGCTGAGCTGTGTCAGAGGAGGCGGGAGGGAAAAAACACCACATCTCCTCTTTCTCTGGATTCACTGCCATTACCCCCACACTATTTCACCTCAGCCACAAAATCCTGCCCCCTAGCAATTTCCTTTCTATTTCTTAACAGCTTCAACCACACACATTTCATTGCATGCACCCACTTGCCCACTCCCCCCCAAGCAGCCTCCTGCCTTGTCTCCCTCACACCAGTTGCTTGTGAGCCAGATGAGAGCCCTCAATAGGCTGATTCTGGACCCTGGGCTTTATGTTTGACAACCCTGGGTTAGAGTGTTGGACTAGGGCCAAGAAGATGCAAGTTCAAAACTTGAGTCAGCCATGAAGTTCAGTGGGGGACCTTGGGGATATCACTTTTGTTTAACCTAATCTACCTCACATGGTTGTTGTGAGGATGAAGATGAAGCATCATGTTTGCCACCCTGAACCCCTTAGAGGGAAAGTGGGATAAAAATGTAAAAGATCAAAAGGACCAAGATGCACTGTGCCAGTAGTGTGAGAATATGGAATGCATGCAGGTTTATCCCAGCAAGAAATGCAACATCTTACAGTGCAGTGGACTACAAACCAAGAATTGGGACCCTGCTGGTTGCAAACCCCTGTACAGCTGTCATTATTTTTACTATCTTTTGAAAGGACCTGTTGCTAGTGCTCACACATAGACAGCAAGGGCAGCACCACCTTCCTGCCTGTCTTTGCGTTCATGCAGACATTAAACACAGGCACTGCTTACCACCACTCACAAGAAAGTGCAGACAGGGTGGTTTTGTGAGTTGGGGCAGAAGCATACAATTGTAATCTATGGAGCTATAAATCTTGCTCACCACTGGGTTACATTATACAGTACAATGACAGCAGATGTAATATTTGAATTGAGGGATTAGTTGCTAACTGTCAGAGTAAATTAAACACTTGTGGCCCTGCTCACTATTATTACAAGGTGCATGTTTTTCAATCTTGGGTATCAGCATCCAAACAGATGTGAATGGCCTTTCTCAGGTGCCAGAGCACCTCACACCTACAAATCACATGGGGTGGGCTGGTCCAATCCCTGTTCTGATTACCATACTAATCCAAGTGGCAGATTAGGCTCTAGCAATATCAACACAGGCTCCAGTTAAAAAGAGCTTTTGTTGTAGTCACTAATGTAGTACCTTTTATCTACTCATAATTTAGTGCCTCAGTACAAGCAAGCTGGAGAGGAACTTGCTATTTAGAAAAGCCCAAATCCCATCAAGGTCACATTTCTTCCATGTGTGTTCTGATGCTGAGCTGGACCAGCTGCTTGAACATTGAGACTTCCTTGTGAACACAGCAGACTGCCCTGGACACTTGCCCCTCCCATGGCAACAGAACCTCAAGCGTCTGATGTTGCCATGGCAGTGAAATTCCAAAGGTAGTCTTAGCTGTCGTCACCAGTCAAGAAAGTGGTTCTTCCTATATTCCAGACCCCAGAGGATGGAGCATGGAACCAAAGGGCTTTACAGGAGCCCCATTTGGCTCTCAAGCAGCCAGGTAAGGAAAGTGTCAACAAGATCCAGAAAATGAATTTTATTTATTTACTTATTTCTATAGATAGGGCAGAATTTATGCCAGGGCTTAACAATCATGTGAACATGTGAAGAAAAATGAGAGTACCTTTGAGCATGTTCAGAATGCCTTTCCTTGACCCTTCAGTAATCATATCTTGCCTCCAGATATCTGAGATTTGGTGCGAGGGCTTATAGCTTAGAAGTTGTGATTTCTAGGAGGGTAGAAGGAAGCCAGGCTTCTGGTAGATCACCCTTGCTGGGTGGCGTTGGACCAGTCACCACTAAGGATGGAAAGAACCAGGAAAATGGAGTTTTGTGGTGGTTCGTGGGGTTTCATGAACCATGGTTCATGAACCTCCACAAACTGTTCCATTTAATGAACCCATTTGGGTTTGTGCAGGTTCCAAGCAGGGGAGGGGAGCCAAAGGCATCGCTGAACTGGCTTGCATCTATTAAATAAAGCCAAAGAGAATGATGTCAGTGGCTTTTGGGTCCCCATTGAGGAGAAAGAAAGGGTATAAATGAAGTAAAGATATGTATGTTGATATTGGTTCAGACTTCAAAGTTATGAAACACCCAGGAGTCATAAGCTATAAACATGTTCCTTCACACAGACCCTTACTACATACATTATATCCCCATAAACAATAGAAAGCATACCTGCTAAATAGAAATGACATTTGATTATGCATGAAACGTATTTGTACAGATTTGTGATCTTATTTTTACAGACCATTCCAGTATTGTTTGCAATTTCTTTGGAAGATTAATTAAGAATGTTATTTGTAAAGTGCCTTTAAAATACTTATTAAAGTACAACACTGCCCAAGATTTATTTATTTACTTTATTTATAGTCTGCCTTCCTCACCGAGACTCAAGGTGAATTACAGGATACAGGATTCAGACATCATAGGACATTTGGTGAACAATGCAAGAGGACTAGGGTTACAGTATTAGAACACAATCCAAACAACAAACTGTCTAAGACAAATTATACTACAAACAGTACAGAAAGTGGAATTACAAAGGCAGTCTAAGTAAGATGTCTTTAGTACATGTTATCTGTTTGCTGATTGAGTAGTTTTTTTAAAAAACGAGGAATCTTTGCCGTTAGATTCAAATATTGTTATCATTCAAATGTTACAATATTTTGTAATCATCTTACTGAATGACTGAATAGTCCTGTCATACTTGTAATCCACCTTGAGTCCCAGTAAAAAAGGCAGACTGTAAATGAAAATAAATAAATTTGCAATTAAAAGCTGCTTTCTGTGAGAGCATTTCCCACTTGACTCTCTCCCGCCACTACGGGGGACTAACCAATGCTCATACACACTCTGAGGATGGAGGGATTGAACTCTGTCCCCTCCCCCTTGATTCTCCTGGGTAAACCCATCTCAACTGGGCATGGAATTATTTCAGAGATTAGAGTAGTAGCATCCAAATTTTAAAGGAAGTAAAAATCACATGTTCATTCTTGCTAATTCTCCCTGGAAATAACCATTACGTTTTGCTTCGCTGGACAACACCTGTGTTCATGACTTTTCTTATGAACAGCTATATTACTGAAATCTGTTATATGAATCCAGTATATTTACAATTGCTACACGTATCTATTTAATTAGACAGTTTTTTTTTAAAAAAAATCATTATGCAACAGAGAGAAATTATGATAGCCAACATACCTTAAGCAGAATGGATACTACTAACAAGCCTTCCTCTGAGTAATTTAGTTTCATGAGATCTGTTCAACAAGGCACTTATCAGACATTAAATGAACTCCCATTGTATTCTGTTCTAGAATCTTACATATTTCTTTGTCAAAGGGTGAGCTGCATGTTTTTAAAATAAATAACCCTGAATCAACATTCTGTGAATCAGAATGAACTTTGAAGTACAGCTTCATAGACAGTGGGGCTGTGCTAGGGTTGCCATCTTCCAGGTGGTATATCAAACAAACAAACACTGTGATAAAAATGACAATTTATTTATTTTTTATTTATTTAACCTTCAATTTATATACCGCCCTAACCCCCCCCCCCAATGGGGGTCTCTGGGCGGTTTACAACATTGTAGTGCTAATCACTTTTATGGATCCCTAACTATGGGCACATTCTCAGGGGTTGGGTCAGCCTACCTAGCACCCCTGTGGTGGCAGCTCTTCCTTCTGGTCTCCGGCTTCGGCTTCCTTGGCTCCTTCGGTCAGCAGGACGCTCCTCTCTCCGGCGCAGTTCTTCTCCAGCAAGGCAGCAGTCTCGGTGTGTGAGTTCGTCTCTCCTGGCCTTGGCTCCGTCCGATAGGCTCCGCCACGCCGGGAGATGACGTCATCCGCACCTTCTGCTGCTCGCGCCGGCCGCTTTCTGTTGGAACTCCGCAGGCCACCAGGGATCGCTCCACTGGCTCTCGATGTTCCGTAGCGCCGCCTCGTCTCTGCTGCCAGGATCCACTGCCGCCGTCGCTGCCATTGTTGTTGTTCCTTCGCTGCTGCTGCCGCCGCACACCACACTCCTCGGACGAGGGGGGTGCCCCTACCCTACTAAGGGTAGGTTCCCATTCATCTACTCGCCCTTTAACGGGCTTTTGAACCGCTGGGTGGGCGGTTAATGACATTTAATAAATCTTATGAACATCAAATTATATTACAATAGAAACTTTTACAATATTACTAAGGAAATTCTAACATTCTCAAGGAAAAGTCCATCATTCTCAATGAGCACCCGGGGTTATAAACTCATGTCACCAATCTTCCTCAGGAGCAATCCTATTTTATTGAAAGGTGTCAGCCTCTTGATACAGCTCAGCTTCTTTTTTACTTTCTTCAAATTTTTACACCTTAAATTCTTTTTTATTTTCTTCAAATTATCTTCTGGTTCCATTTTCAAATTATTACAGCTTAACTTCTTTTTTACTTTCTTCAAATTATCCTAGAACAAACAGGGGTATTTAGAATGGAAAGAAACATGAAGCTGAATGAAATATTGTATTGTTATAATTTTTTGAAATGATTAATAATTTTTAACTTTTAATTTACTTCTAGTTCCTTTTAAAGTATTTGAATTAGGAGCAAGCCAGTTAATTTATTTCTAATAGTAGCAACCAGTCCTCTTTTATATCCAGCTAGAAGCCTTCTTTTTTAAAATTGGTTGGCTATTGCTCTCTATCTCAAGTTGCTGGCTCAATTGCTCTCTAGTTATTTTAGTAGCACACATCAGTCCTCTTTTCTACCCGCTAGAAGCCTTCGTTTTAAATAGGCTGACAAATGCTCTCCACCTTTCAAGTTGGAACTCAAACTCTCTAAAAACTATTCTGATTGATTCCATGCAGCTGCATGTTGAATACCCCTTTCTTAAAGGTATAAAACACTAACAAGATTGCTAAAGGCTGAACTCCTGTATACTACTTCCACTTTTAACAAAAAATGTGTTTAGTCTTTAAATGAACTGGGCTCTATTAAATTATCTTCTAGTTCCATTTTCAATGATTACAGCTTATCTTCTTTTTTACTTTCTTCAAATTATCCTGGAAGAAACAGGGTTATTTGGAATGAAAATAAACATGGAGCTGAATGGAATATTGTTATCATTTTTAATTTTTTTAAAAAAATTATTTATAACTTTTAATTTGCTTCTAGTTCCATGGTTGTTTATAGTGGTAGCACACATCAGTCCTCTTTTCTACCCGGCTAGAAGCCTCCTTTTTAAATAGGCTGACAAATGCTTTCTACCTCTCAAGTTGGAACTAAAAACTGTCTAAAAACTATTCTGATTGATTCCATGCAGCTGCATGTTGAATATCCACAGATAATTTTACTGCAACAGGGCCCGGTCCAAATACATTTTAATAACTTGTGTGTCATTATCCCCAACTAGCCGTAAAGCCCATTGTGGAAATAAATACAACGAGATCTAGAAAGAGGCTTTGGGGGAGTGCTCTGGCTTTGGGCAAAAAGTGTCAATTTGCTGTGGTGACCTCAGCAGGGTATAATGACAGAGTCCACTGTTTTCTCCAGAGGAACTGATCTCTGCTCCCTGAACAGCAGTTGTAATTTTGAGTGATCTGTAGCCCTCACCGGAGATTGGCAACAATTGTTACCCAGGACGAAATGGCTGGTTTGGAGGGTGGAGTCTATGGCATTCTACCTGTCTGAGGTCCCACCCCTCTGCAAACCCCACCCTCTCTAGGCTCCACCCCTCAAATCCCCAGGAATTTGTCAGCATGTAGTTGGCAACCCCATCTCCTTCCCAGCTAGCCACCAACCTACCATTATCTGCCCCTTTGACTTCAGCTGACTTCTGCCCTCCCTTCTGCAGAACAGTTGTAATACTGAGTGCTCTCCAGCCCTCACCTGGAGATTGGCAACAATGGTTCCCTATGTGAGACTGACTGGTTTGGAGGGTGGAGTCTATGGCAGTGTACCTGTCTGAGGTCCCACCCCTCCTCAAACCTCACCCTCTTCAGGCTCCATCCCTCAAGTCTCCAGGAATTTCCCATCTGGAGTTGGCAACCCTATCAGGACTGGCCCCAATGTGTTTTCTCCCAAAGGCCAAAGTAGGTGACAGGACCAAGCTTAGTTGCCTACCAACAGGCACTGAGGGGAATGTAGGGTTGCCAGCTCTAAGGAGGGAAATACCTGGAGGTTTGGGGGGTGGATTCTGTAGAGGGCCGGGCGACGGAGGCATCGGCCTTCTGTCGCCCGCCTTGCCCCCCCAATCTCGGCCCGGGCGACCGCGGCTCCCGCCAGCG
>NW_015175981.1:98791-108378 GCF_001447785.1 Gekko japonicus
AATAAATTGCACCTTTTGAAGTAGCACCAGAGCTTTAAGAGCTCTCCAGCTGTCACCTGGAGACTGGCAACAGCTTGTTTGGAGGGTGGGGAGTATGGCATTGTATCTGTCTGGGGTCCCCCCTCTTCCTCCTCCTCCTCCTCCTCAGACCCCACCCTCAGCAGACTTCATCCCTAAAATATCCTGGAATTTTCCAACCTGGAGTTTGCAACCCTATGCCCCCCCCCAGCCTCTGCCTAGAGAAAAGGCAGTCTTTCCCTGCAGTGGGAACCAAAGCAGCTGTCATCATTCTCCTCTCCCCCATATGATCCGCACAACTACCCTATGCGGCATGTTATGGTTGAAAGTGTGTGAATGGTCCATAATCCCCCAGGCAGCTTTTAAAACATGAACCTGGGACCTGCACACCATCTGTGGCAGTAATGGGGTGACTGCTGGCACCTTTTCCTATCATTTTTTGCCTTGAGGTATTCTGCTTGTGGTGTGATCTGTCTTCTTTGTGGTGTGGCGTGATTGTGTTATTGGGTTTGTTTCTTTTAAAGGGGAAGTGATGTGTTGTGAGTGAGGACATATGTTACCTCAGAATACAGTAGTTCCCATATGCAAATGAAAATTCCAACTGCCTTGCGGGGGGGGGGAGTTTGAGGTGTGGAATGGAGTGAAGTCCAATCAGCTTCAATATGCAAAAGACCTTATTTAGAACGTTGCGATATAGAACGTTGCTATTCAATTATAATAAGGGAGAGATAGAAGCTGAGTAAACCAAAAAAGGGACCACAGTTACAAGGAAATATATCAAACAAACAAAAACTGTGATAAAAATGACAATGACATTTAATAAATCTTATGAACATCAAATTATATTACAATAGAAACGTTTACAATATTACTAAGGAAATTGTAACATTCTCAAGGAATTGAGGATGATGGACATCTTCTTGAGAATCATAGAATTTCCTTAGTAATATTGTAAACGTTTCTATTGTAATATAATTTGATGTTCATAAGATTTATTAAATCACAGTGTTTGTTTGATATATTTCCTTGTAACTGTGATCCCTTTTTTGGTTTACTCAACCTCCAGGTGGTGGCTGGAGATCTCCCACTACTACAGCTGCTCTCCAGACAACACAGATCAGCTCACCTGGAGAAAACGGCCACCTTGGGAGGTGGACTCTGGTGTTATTATCCCCACTGAGGTCCCTCTCCTCCCCAAACCCCTTCCTCATCAGCCTCCCTCCTAAAAAAACCCCGGTATCTCCCACCTCAGAGCTGGCAACCCTAGGCAGTGTCTCATTGCTTCAGACAAAGAAGTCCAAACTAACTCTGTCCTGCTCCTCCAGCTAACAGCAGGTAGTATTTTGTTAAGGGTCAAAGTACCAATCACAGTTCCAAAGGGCCTTATGCTACATGACTTTGGTTCCAATGGCAACATAAGGATCTTTTGGCTCTTTGCAGTCCAGCTTTGTTGTAACTTATTATATTTCTTTGGCTAGATTTGATGTAGCAGCGATTTATCCAGATGTCAAGAAACCTAGTACCTTCCTGCAGGCCCCTTACTCCAAATCTGTCTGCTCAGACTTGGTGAGTCTATCTGTAGATGTATGTACAAAAGGACATTATTTCTTAGATTCCCATTACCTTAGAGTTTCTGTTCAGGCAGGTAGCCCTTCAGTTCTTCCACATGGCAATGGCTGCCTTCCAAGATGGAGCTTAATATGGGAGCCTTCTCCTGCAAGTTATCCCTAGATGGAATCAGCCATATTTAATAGGAATGTGGAAAACACCCCCCCCCCTGTACTGCAAAGCAGGAGAGAGATTTGGAAATGGCAGATGGAATCACAGCATCACTGAAGGCTTTTACTAAATGAGGATATTCAGATCTACCTCCAGTATAATGTTAAAGGAGTTGAAAGTGTTAAACTTTAAATAATCCCATACCCCATCTTTCTCAGCTCCATGTACTTCATTTGGTCGTTACCCAGTGATGCGAGTACTCTACTACTATTGCATGAACTCCGTACTGCAATGTAATGGCATGCCAAAGTTCTACTCCTCCTGTTCACATGCGTTCTATGTGCTTTAAGCCTTCAAAGGTATGGGAACATGGCCAGTACTTCCCTGATACATGAACAGCTACTATATCCCACACTATGTGGAATTTTAAGGAGAATAGGCAGGATGTCTATAAGAGCATGTTAATGATGCTGAGTGAGCATCCACTGAGCTGGGCCCCTAATCCACAGCATACTTGGTCTAATTGCTAGTCTAGCCCTGGCCACATTCGCCAGCATTTACTCCATTTTTCAAAGAAACTGTACCAGTGCAAAACAGATTAATTTTACGTTTCCTTTAGAACCGAAGATTGGGACCTGGCACTTACAGCGTTGACTGTGGAGGCTTCAGTTCCATTGCTCTACAGAAACTCTCATTCTCCAACTGGGCAAAAGCACAGGAAGCAACAAGGCTCACTCAAATGCCACATTTTAATTTTAAGGAGATATGCAAGAAAGGGAAACTCCTGGTAAGCTTTCAGTTTTTGTCTGTTTACTGCATATTGGCTGGATTAAGGGCTGAAAATATTAAGCAGATCATAGCTGATTCAGCTGGGGACTCTGAACAAAGCTCCCCACCCCCCACCACAGCTGTACCCTAAGTCAGTTGTGTAAATTCTGCTATGGATGGCCCCTACGCATTCCCTTGCATCTGGCAATGTACTTTAGACTGTTTCCCAGACAATCAGTGATTTGTCTGCATTATGAGTAGAGTAAGTTCAAGCACGTTTACTGACACAGAAGTAAGTCTTCAAGTGAGTTCAATAAGTAACTGTGGCCTTAGGTTCACAAGTAGACATTGCAGACATCACAAGCATGTTAACATCTTTAAAACTGAATCAAAGCCACATGGGCTGCAGTTCAGACTAGAGCTGTGTGGGTAAGGGAAGGGGGATTTAACCCTTCAGTTCTGGCATGGTTTCTCTCATTGAAACTGGGTGCCCTGCACTACTGTTAGCTCTTTAAAGAAAAAAGATAGGCCCTTGTCTTTTGCCTGTCTTTTAAAAATAAGAGCTACTACAACCAATGCTCCCTTTAAGCTGTAGAGTCTTGTGAGCAAAAAATTTTACTTTGTGAGCTACTGGCATTAGAGTTGTGAGTGGACTATTTGGCTACTGCATAAATTAAATTTGCTCTGGAGCCCTCCTTCCTGGGCCAAGACAAAAATGTGTGAGCTGGAGGCTAAAAAACTGTGAGCTAGATCACATTAACTCAGCTTAGAGGGAACACTGGCTACAACTCTGTGTGTGTCTATGGAGAGAGTTTTGATTAGTGAAACCAGGCAGAGGTGGGAACTGTTAAATCACCTCTCCCCTCCTTGCATGTCCTGATCTGAATGAGGGCCCAGTCAGCTGTTACTCAGCTTTGCACAATGGAAGTTTCAGTCCTATATTCCTCCAGGGTCTCCTTTATTTTGACTCTCTGCCAGGAATGTTGTCATTGTTAAATATGAGGGAAAGGCCCATTAACTTTGATGGATCAGGCAAGGAGAAAGGGGACCCTGCGGCATTCCCAGCAATTCAGATTGCTAGCTATTCAGAACCATAATGAGGAGAGGTAATTTCTGTGAACCTTATTTCCAATCAGGTATGGTTAGAACCGTAATTTGATCACTATGTGTAGGACTATGCAACTTGATAGTCATGCTTGTCTCTGACTGCTCTGCAGAAGTAAACGAAAACGAGTGTTCTCCCTTCACTCCTCCCCCGATCCTTTTTCCTGGCTGACCTTACAGTAGGCAGCAGGAGATACTGGGCAAAGGAATTAGTGTAGGAATGTGTGAAAGCAATAATCTGAGAAATGTATGTAGCCTTCATTTTATCATCCCTCAGAGTTTTTCAGATGTTTTGCCCAAGTAGGAACTTCCAAATTTCTTTCACATTTGACATTTAGGTGAACTTAGGTGGCATCCTTAAGTGTGGACACATCTGCCTTTGCAGATGGAGGGATGTTGAAGAGGCGCACATGCAGTCACGTAAACCTTATGATGTCCTCTTCATTCTCTCACCTAGAAACAGAAACTGGGCCCTGGTACTTACAACTATACAGATTTTCTGGAACTCCAGAAGTGTCGTCCATGCAGCATTAAAGGAGTTTGTGACACAGGAGAAGTGAGGTTTAAAGATCGCATCAGGGTATGTATTGGCTTCCATCCTGGCAGCAATTGCATTATCTGAAAAGCCTTTGGAAATAATAGAGGGTTAAATATATCTGGCCTACACATGGAATAGTTGAGTTGTGGAGCATTACTGGACATTCATAATAAGTAGCTTGATATTAGATCAGAACAACGCACAGACCTAATCTTAAAAAGAATCAGATGGTCTGAAACCTTGGAGGGAGACCTTCTTTCTCTCTTCCAATCTGAGATGATATCTGAGCTGAGAACAGTAATTATTAGTTCTACCTCATACTCAGAAGTACCATCTGCTTTTTCCCAAATTGTCAAGCACTGTTCTCCACTGGCTAAAACTGTCCAGATAACCCCTTCTAAGACTCGAAGTTGGTTCGACAAAGAATGCAAGAATTGCCCATGGTGAGTGTCGAAGAACTCTTCCCAGCCCATGTCCATTTATGCTTTTCTGTTTTAAGAGGCAGGAAAGTTAAAGGTGTGTCTTTCCCCTACAATCTCTTATTAACCACAGCAAA
The DNA here is from genome assembly GCF_001447785.1 of Gekko japonicus. Classification (NCBI taxonomy): domain Eukaryota; kingdom Metazoa; phylum Chordata; class Lepidosauria; order Squamata; family Gekkonidae; genus Gekko; species Gekko japonicus. The sequence goes on from NW_015175981.1 coordinate 103,495, forward strand.
CACACCCTGGTAGCTATAGGCCAGCTGCTTATACTCCCTGTAGCTCCTAGTGCTTATGTTTTCATAGCTGTGCAGGTACTTACAGGCCAGAGGCATCTGTTCCTAACTCAAGAGAGTGAACTGCTAGAGCATAAGAGCAGAGCCCTGGGCAGGGAACTGAATCTGAAAGAAAGACAACTTGGGAAATTCACAATCTGACCAGATATCCCCCCAAAGGAAAAATGGGGGGAATGAGTTAGTAGGGATGGGGGGCCAGAAAACTAGGAGTTCCCCAGGTAAATAAGGACAGTTGTAGTATATTTACACCTCCAGTGAAGTTGTGACTATTTGGCAAATCTACAGGTGTATGGGAATCTTCCTAAGAGCAAGGAGTTTGGACTGTGAATGTTAACTTTGGTGTTTTGATTTCTTAAATTTATAATCCGAATGTACTAACTTGCACTCAATTTTAAAATGTCTCCACTTCTACTTGCTAATCCAAATCAACAGCATTCACTCATGCACAAATGGCTCAAAGGGATATGAATGGTCTCTGTACTTTCAATTACATTTGCATTTCACATACTATTTAAGCAAAATAAAGATGATGCCATTCTTAGGGATCCCCTGTTCCCCAGGACCAAAATTGTGAGGAGATCAGTTAACATGTGGGAGGTGGGGAGGCAGGAAAGTTGTATCCCACTGACGGCAGTTAATTCCATCAGTGAAAAATTTAGTCTGCCTCTATCTCTAAGTGTGTTTAGACTGTTGGGATACAAATGAACAATGTGTCAAATATTCAAATCTGATTATTATAATTTGTGAGTAAGCCTCAATCTGAACTGGCTGGTGACTGAACTTCAATATCACAAAGGCAACAGACTGACAGAGGTTGGTTTGCCATCGCCTTCCTTTCCATAGGAACCTTGGAATTCCTTGGTGGCTTCCCACCAAGTACTAACTAGAGCCAATCCTCTTTAGCTTCTGAGATCTGAGGAGATCAGGGTAGTTTGGGCCATTCAGGTCAAGGAACACATATTTTATTCCCTATGAATCTGAGAAATGGGAATGCAAAAATGGATAAACTGACTACCCACTGTTGTTAAATGCTAGTTTAAGAAAACTCCTTACTACTAGATAGATAATAGTATAGTATTTATGAAGCAAGAGTGACTCACAGTGGAATAGTAGGTGAAGAACAACATATTGCTGCAGTTGTACCTGTTTGAAGGTCACAGAGCTCCGAAACACCTACAATCACAAAATTCTTCATTGGATTATTGTAGTGTTTCCTTTGCTACAAACCATCACAAAGAATGCCTAGCTATATTTTCTAAGTGACCACATTAATAAATGATTGTGGAGAAGATGATATACTAATAATATTGGACACTCAGGACCAAAACGTGTCCCCCCCCTCCAACATCTGTTTTGAAAGAAGAGAAGAATCAAGAGCTCTTTGCCTAAAAGCATGAACCAGAAAGGTTTCTTTTGCTGGACACACCTAGAAAGCTGTCTGCAGATAAGAAGCAGATTAAGTACCAGTGAAAACAGTGACTTCCTAGAGTTGCCAATAGTCCCCCCCCCCCCCCCCCCCCCCCGCCCCCCCTAGCAGGATGCCTTTGCCTGCTGGGACAAACAGAATTGGGCATCACTGCATCAGCATGCTGGGAAATGAAAAAAACAGAATTTATACTTACTTGATAATGAATGGAAATATATTAGTGATCTTCCTGGTTTTGGAGACCAGGGCACATCTTGGTCCATCTGTGACATTTATGATTTGGTAGTGTTGATTGTCCAATCATTCTTATTTCTCTTACTGGTTATCTTTCTAGGAGTGTTACCCTGGCCCAGGAACGTATGGGAATCCTTATACTCGCCTAGAGGAGAATGAAAAACGCTCTGTGACTGCACTGGGAATAATGGACAGCAAAACTGCAAAATGCTTCCCCTTTCCCAACATGGCAAGCTTGGGCTCTTAATTCTTCACTCAGCTGCTTCTTATCTCTATGGTCTTCCTGTTTGGTAACTACCAACCCCATAGAAGGAAAAAGTTCAGTATTGTTTTGCCACATGGTAGGAGTAGTTGGATAGCACATGACGGCAAAGTCCTGTCTCTGTACCTTCTCAGTCTTTTTTTTAGGATGATGGTAATAACAAAATAACTAAATCGTTATGGATATGTTGTCGAAGGCTTTCATGGCCAAAGTTCATTAGTTGCTGTAAATTTTCCGGGTTGTGTGGCAGTGGTTTTGGCATTGTAGAACCTGACGTTTCACCAGTAGCTGTGACTGGCATCCTCAGAGGTATAACACAGAAAGATGGAGTACTCTCTGTGTCAAGGTGAGAAGAAAAATGGTAGGCATGTAATTTATATCTACTCCAGAAGGTGGGGTAGGGCTGAGTTGTTATGTTGTAGGAGTCCCCCAGGCTATGAACATGCTAATGAACCTTCCTGAGGAGGTTCTTTTGAATATGGATTGTTTCCTGAGGAGGTTTTCTGTTTCCTGAGGGGGTTCTTTTGTATGTGGATTGGCTGTTGAAATTCTAATTTTATCTGTAGTGCTATTGTCACATGTAGAGCCTTTTGTATTTTTCAGGACAGGAAACCATGCCCTATTTATTTTAAAACTCTCTTCTTTCCTGTTGAAATTGTGTTTATGTTTATTAATTTCAATGGCTTCCCTGTGTAATCTGACATGGTAATTGGAAATGTTGTCCAGCCTTTCAGTGTCTTTGAACAAAATACTGTGTCCTGTTTTAGTTACGCTGCATTCAGCCACTGCTGATTTTTCAGGTTGACCAAGTCTGCAGTGTCTTTCATGTTCTTTTATTCTTGTCTGAATGCTACGCTGTGTGGTCCTGATGTAAACTTGTCCACAACTGCATGGTATGCGGTATATTCCTGCAGAAGTGAGGGGGTCTCTTCTGTCTTTTGCTGATCGTAGCATCTGTTGTATTTTTCTGGTGGGTCTGAATACTGTTTGTAGGTTGTGTTTTTTCATAAGTTTTCCCATCTGATCAGTGATTCCTTTGATATATGGCAAAAACACTTTTCCTGTGGGAGACTGTTTTTCCTCAGTTGTTTGTTTTACCTTTGGTTTAATTGCTCTTCTGATTTAATTCTTGGAGTAGCCATTCGCTTGAAGTGCGTGATTTAGATGATTTAGTTCATCACTGAAAAGTGCAGTTCACATATCTGTCATAGGATTCTACAAAAAGCAAAGAACCTCCTCAGGAAACAGGAAACTTCCTAAGGAAACAATCCATATACAAAAGAAGCTCCTCAGGAAAGCTCCTCCAGTAGCATGTTCATAGCCTGGGGAACTCCTACAAGATAATGACTCAGTCCTACTCCACCTTCTGGAGTAGATATAAATTATCTGCCTACCATTTTTCTTCTCACCTTGACACAGAAAGTACTTCATCTTTCTGTGTTATACCTCTGAGGATGCCAGTCACAGCTACCGGAGAAACATCAGGTTCTACAATGCCAAGACCACGGCCACACAACCAGGAAAATCTACAGCAACTAATAAATAATAATTGTTTATTGTTAGATCCAGAATAATTTCTGCCTATCTCTCCATTTTGCTTCACCCAAATGAGATCCCCCTAGACACTGAGACTGGGCGGGGGGGCACTCATAGTCTTTTCCTTCTGTCTCTTGAAGTCCCTTCTATATTTCTAGAACAAATAGGACTGATGTGCAACCCCAGTTCTTTGTGTTTGCTAATGGCAGTATTCTGCCAAACCTCTTGTGTAGAATGTTCCCAGCTTATTTTATGATAACAAAATATGGAGATACTGACTACCTTTACTGAGAAAAAACATTTCCAATTTTGGAGGAGCAATAGAAAAAATTGAGCACTGTAGCTTCCACTCTAACATATTCCCCCACTCAAGACTTATATTTTTTATAGTTAACTGATTCTGCTATGAAGTTGCAAACCAACCTGTGGGCACTGGGTACTAGGTCAAGCAAATTGACTAGATGGGAAGCAAGCATCTGCCAAACAGTAACTGCATGATGTCCTTCCTCTAGAGACAGACAGCAGGAGCCATGAGATGAATCCTGCAAAGAGGGGGGGGGGGAGCTGGACTACACCCAAGAGATGTATCCAAGAAAGCAATTCTCCAATGAACATGCATTTTTATTGTAGCACTCATCTGGGCCTTGTTTAATTGGATGGCTTTGTCTTTTGATGTTAATGGGGCTGCGCATCCACATGTAGGGCCATTGTACTTGTTGTGCAAAACTATAGCTGGATTGGGACCAACATAGTCCCAAAAATTCACCCAGCTGACACAATAGTTGCTGTACCTTGCACCTGTCAAATATGTATGGCATTGGTAAAAATGTTTTCTCTCAATTCTTGGTTGGCTTTAGGGAAGTGGTTTGGGGCCTGGCACGTATAATCTCAAAAACAGTATGGACGAGATGCTGAAACGTGTGGTCAGCACAAGAGGTCCCTATGACACCTTCACAGGAGACAGGTCAAAACCTATTATTTGTGGACATCGTGCTACCGAAGTATGTATGCTCATCTTCTCAGCTGGCAAGAGGTTTTCAAAGCATCATAGTGTTGGTTTGTAGAGTTGTCACTCATCACTTTGACTTGTGAGCCTTCAGAAATTCAGTGAGTTCTTCCCCCTAAACCTGCTTTAGAGCAATGGAATTAAATATGATTCTGATTGGAAGTCTTAAAAAAAGAAAAAAAAGAAATGTTATTCTTAAAACAGAAAAAAAGAATATCATATGTGTTGTCTTTTACAATCTTAACCAGGGCTATTTTTGGGCAGGAACACGCAGGAACAGAGTTTCGGCTGGCTTCAGAGTTGGCCATGCCCACTACAGCCAAAACGCCTGCGTGCATGGCTACAGAGGAAAGGCCTGGAGAG
>NW_015175981.1:108602-148196 GCF_001447785.1 Gekko japonicus
TGCTGGGCTTTTTCTTTAAAAAAAGCCCTCTTTAAGACTCATAATTTGGAAAGCTTCTATTAGGATTGAAACACTGAATATTCTGGTGTGAAATCTATAAATTATTCCTCATCTTTGGCCTTAGTGAAATTCCACACTGGATAGGCAAAAGAATTCTGTGTGACTGCATAGGATCTGGGTCTAGCTTAAACTGTGCTGCAACCTGTGCAGAGCAGCTGTGTTCTTAGTCTTGCACACCTTGCTGCTCATTCAGCATGCCAAGTGACTTTGCAGTTTACATAATTGCTGAACCTGTGCAAGTCATGCGGGGAACCTCTTTGCCTCACCAGAATCCCTTTGAAGTCAGGCCTTATGGCCAAACTGCACAACTGGGTTTTTAAAGAGTTGAGTTTGGGTTGCCCACAGCCACATTGCAGCAATGGGGAGCCTGGGGGGGGGGGAAGGGCTCTTGTCCTCCTTCCAAGCCACATTCCCATACAGAAACAGTGCTGGGAGGGGAGAGTTATTTCCCTGTTGTTGATGTTCCATGTGCACAGAATACTCTGTACTGAGTAGGAAAAATGGGGAAATAACTCCTACCCCAGTGCTGTTTCTGCATGGAAAAACAGCTTGACGGGAAGGCAGGATCACTTCCTCTCCAGATATGGTTTTATATTTATTCACTAGCAGCCTAGAATTATGATTTTAAAATTTGTTTTTTATGTATTTTATATATTCAATTTTATGTGTTTTATCTATACTATAAGCCGACTTGAGGTCCATAAGGCTAATAAATGTTTTAAGTAAACAATTCTGAACCTGTTTGGGTTTTCCTTTGTTTTTAAGCCATTCCCTGAAGCTGCTGTGTGGCTGCAGGAAACCCAAGTTGGGTCCAACTCTTTAAAAACCCAAATGTGTCATTAGAAAGGTGCTTTTAAGGGTTCAGGTGCAAATGCTGTGCATTTGTTTCTGACAGCCCAAGTATTTAGTGCTGAAAGGCCCAGTAGAATCACAAGGCAGAGGACCACAGCAGGTAGCACTCTTCTGTTACTATTTAGTTCGCATTATTTGGAGGATGGGTGGGCCTTGGCTGGTTCGTGAGAACACAGATCTCTGGTGTGGCCTCACTTGGAATACTACAGGCAATTTTGGTTGCTGTGTCTTCAAAAAAGACACTGCAGAGCTAGGAAATGTACAGAAGAGGGCGACCAAGATGATTAGGGGTTGGAGCACCTTTTGTCTGAGAAAGACTAAAATGACTAGGATTTCTGAGGGCCAGCATGATAGAGGTTTATAAAATTATGCCCGGGGAAGACAGAGTGGATAGAGAGAACTTTTCCTTTCTCTCTGAGAATATTAGAATTAAAAGGTACACAATGAAGTTAATGTGCAATAGATCCAGAATGGACAAAAGGTACTTCTTTACACAACAAGTGATAGAAATGTGGAATTCACTGCTGAAATAAGTGGCTTTAAAAGGCGATTAGCCAAATTCATGGAAGACAGGACTATCAAGACCCTGACCTGGATAGCCCGGGCTAGCTCAGTCTCATCAGATCTCAGAAGCTAAGCAGGGTTGGCCTGGTCAGTATTTGGATGGGAGATCACCAGGGAAGTCCAGGGTCATGACACAGAGGCAGGCAATAGTAAACCACCTCTGAACATCGCTTGCCTTGAGAAACCTATGGGGTCGCCATAAGTTTGCTGTGACTTGACAGCACTTCCCACCACCATATCAGTGGTTACTAGCCATGGTGACTAAAGGGAACCTCCACATTCAGAGGCAACAAACTGAATATCTGTGCCAGGAGGCAACATCAGGGGAAGGACTCAGCCTCTATTCCCTGTTGTTTACCCTCCAGAATAACTGGTTGGCCACTGTATGAGACAGAATTCTTGACTAGATGAACCACTGGCCTGTCATGTTCTTATGCAGTGTAAGCACTCGATGTACGTTAATGCCATAATACAACAACCCTGTATGGTAAATCATATTGCATTGTTTACCCAGCTAGTCTATTTTTACCCTGGCCTGCCTCCAAGGAGCTGAGGGTGGCACACCCTTCCCCATTTCACCCTCTCAATAACCCTCTGAGGCAGGTTAGGCCGAGAGAGAGAATGATTAGCCCAAGATCATCCAACAAGCTTCATAACTGAGAGGGTATTTGACCCCCATATCTCAGTCTGACACTCTAACCACTACACCACACTGGCTCTCTATTATAACCTTATCATAGAGGACGCTACATCTTAGAGATTCCTGTAACTTCAACAGCCTGGTAGCCCATGGGAAATTAAAGGGATGACCTGTTCTTCTGAATTCTGTGTCTAGATTCATATTTTATTGCTCCCTTTTTCTACATGAGGCAATGTAGATGTTGAGAAGGAAATGTATGAGAAAAAGCAGTCAACATAGCTAAGCAAGGATCTGTGTAGATCCTACATCCAACAACCTCAGATTCCACTGGAATGCATCTGGATTAAACCTGCATGCAGTATGATGGCAGTTCATTTGAACTGGACCCAATCAACTCCAGTTCAGATTACTGAGCCTACATGGGTGTGGACGTAGGGTATATGCCAGGAGAACAGTGGGATTTACAGGAATCACGTGTGGCAGTTACTAGTGAAACAGCACAAGTTCACTTAACTCGTTTCTCTTCCTGAAGCATTTCTTCTGTTTAACACTGGTAGAAAACTACTGTTGAGTTGGGAAAGGGCAGGATTAAAAGCTTCCTGGAAGAACTGGAATCAAAGGAGAAAAAGAAACATGGCATGTTCAGCAGCCTTGTTCGGAACCCTGCTTGCCCCTCTGAACGGATCTTCTGGGCGGCTGTTGGCCAGGGTCCACAGGTGGCAGTAAGTAAATTTCCTCTGGTGTTTAATTGCTAGTTCAGTCTTAGATCTCCTCTAAACTTAGCCATCAAATTAGGAGGTAGCATGAGGCCAATTAAGGAAATGCTTACATTTTCTTTTTAAAAACACAAAAATGTCCCTTAGGACAGCTCAGAAAGAATCCTAGTTCATCTAAACCCTGGACTGACCCATAGGCTTGACTTTAGGTAGAGACAGAATTTTATCTAGAGGATGCCTCAGCAATCAGGAATCTTAAATGATCCCAATAGGGTTGCCAGGCCTGGGTTGGAAAATAACTTGGGACTTTGGGTGTGAATCCGGGAGAGGGCAGGGTTTGGGGAGGTGAGGAGCCTCAGCATGGTACAATGCCATAGAGCCCACCCTTCAAAGCAGCCATTTTCTCCAGGGGAGCTGATCTCTATCAGCTGGAGATCAGTTGTAAAAATGGGAGATCCCCAGGCCCCACCTGGAGGTTGGCAACCCTCGATCCCAAGCTGGTTTTGTGCAGGGTCAGGCCTACAGCACAAGATGATGTCAATGTTTGTTTACTTACTAGTTCCCTTGCAGCACAGTTCTAAGCAAAGTTATGTTCTTCTAAGACTGCAATAGCCTTTGAAGGGTGTAACTCTGCTTGGGACTGTTAATTTAAAATCCCTGGTATGAGTTGCAAAAATCTAGATCACAGAACAGTTGTTGTCTGGCGCTGTAAATCTCAGTTGTGTGGATGCTGGGTCCCTCTCCCCCTTCCTCAAAGCAGGGAATACACATTTGTGTCAAGCCCACAGGCAGAGGAAAGGCAAGCCCAAGTAGCTGCATGTCCTCCATGGAGATGTTTTTCATCTCAAGTGAATGGAGATGCTTATAGGCTTGCCAAGTCCCACCGGGGGGCGGGTAAAACCCCGCCCCAGAGGCCCGTTCCCCGCCGCCAGTGGATTGGGCCCCAGGGGAACCCCAGCCCCAAAGCACACGACGTGCACCTCACCCGGAAGTGACACGACCATGCCGGGCACACTGGAGGCTGGGCCACGGTCATCTATGGTTTTCCCTCGGATGGTCGTGGCCCCACCCCCAGCGTGCCCGTCGTAGTGATGGGGTTGCGGTGCGCGCACTCCCGCAGCAGCGCTGGAGTCCCCCGCTCCAGGCCGATCCGACTTGGGAACCCTAGCTGCTTAAAAATCCAGACCTACAAAGCCACTGCTGGATGAGCCATTCAGTGCTAGGGTAGTACAGTGGAGGCATGCATGTCAAGAGACTGGCTTGCCTAGCAGTCTCTTGTCCATTCAGAAACATTGGTTCAGGCTGAGGCCTAGTTAGGATTGCCAGCTCCGGGTTGGGAAATACCTGGAGATTTGTGGGGTGGAGCTTGAAGGAGGATTGGGGATTGAAGGGAGCTGTGTGTAATGCCATAGAGTCCACCTTCCAAAGCGGCCATTGTCTCCAGGTGAACTGATCTCTGTTGCCTGGAGATCAGTTGTAACAGAAGAAGAAGAGAAGAAGAGATTGAATTTATACCCCTTCACTCGAAGTCTCAGAGCGGCATACAAACTCCTTTCCCTTCCCCTCCCCACAACAGACACCCTGTGAGGTAGGTGGGGCTGAGAGAACTCTGACACAAACTTCTCTTTTCCAAGGACAGCTAGTGGAGGAGTGGGGAATCAAACCCGGTTCTCCCAGATTAGAGTCCGCGCACTTAACCACTACACCAAACTAGTGGGAGATCTCCAGCCACTGCCTGGAGGTTGGCAACCCTAGGCCTAGTCAGGAACCTGGAAAGCTGAGCAGCTAAAACATTAAACAAAATACATCTACTAATTACAAAGTGCACAGTAACCATAGATTAATCACATATGTAGAATGTAGATAAAACCAGAGAGGTAGTGGGTATTCAAGTACATCCATATGGCATACAGCAACAAATGTAAGTTGCACATACAGTAACTAAGACCAAAATCTTGGTAACACATATCACTAAATCAAATGCGTTTCGGCCTAGAGGGCCTTCTTCAGTGGTCTAAATAATGACAACACACACTAGAAATGTAAATATAAAATATCTGTTCCAAGCCAGGCAGCTTGTGTATGAATCCTAAACATAAAAATACAAAAATACATATGTAAGGATATTATCAAATTGTGACATACTAGCTGGCCAAAAGACAGATGTTTTTAAAAAATGTTAATAAAGAATGGTTGCTACTCACAACAGAGTAGTGTAGCTCCAAATAATAGTTATAAAGTTTTGATGTCAATCAGGCCTGCATATATTGAGGAGCCCACGCCCAGCTTTATACAACCATTCTGTAAAAAAGACAGATGGCACAGCACCAATGTATAATTAAGTTAATATTTAAGCAATATTATGCCCCCATTAAAAGCCAGAAGGGCCTAGTACAAATCATGGAAGCTTCTCTCTCTGAGAACCAAGGTCAAGCTGACTGTAGCTTCAAAGAATGAGATAGAAGATGGGAGGCTGACACAGGTGTCATTGCTTGGGCAGTATGAAAGAGGACTTCATGACCAGGTAGGGTTGCCAATCTCCAGGTGGGGCCTGGAGATCTCCAGGTATTACAATTGATCTTGAGATGTCAGAGGTCAGCCCCCCTGGAGAAAACAGCTACTTTGCAGGGCAGACTCTATGGGCCTTGTACCCTGCTGAGGTCCCTCCCCTCCCCAAACTCCACGTTCCCCAGGCTCCACCACACAAATCTTCAGGTATTTCCCAACCCAGAGCTGGCAACCCTATAAACAGGGCAGGGAGGAGGAGAAATGGAGCCTGTAGGACAGGCACAAGTTCTCCTGAAGGCAGAAAGGTTGGATTGGGGTGCAGAAACCCTTGTCTTCCTGATCCCCTTCTGTGGCCTTTGGAGACCTGATTTGGGGGGGGGGCAAGACCCAGGGACTCAGGGTGGTGCTGCCAGAAAAGGGGGCTCACACTTGCTATATACTGCGTGAAGTGGTGCCTTGAAGGAAGGTCTTCATCTTGCCATAGCAATTATCGTTAATTAGACATAATGAGCACAATGGTGATATATAATAAGAGCCACTAATTAAAAATGTTTGCTTTTCACTTTGCTGCAGATCATACCAGGGCCAGGATCATATGACCTAAAGCCTATTAAGCGATCTGAATTTGAAAACCAACCACCATTCTGGATTGGCGCAAAACGATTTGACCGGAAAGCATACCGACTCTTTTTTGGAAATGCTGTGAGTAAGAAAAGAACATGATAGAAATAGGCCTCAAACATTCCACCCCTTGGCTTTGGCCTTTAAAACTTACTCATGGTCACTTCAGATGCTACACCCATTTGTTACAGTCCCAAAATATCTTCTCCATATGACGGTGTATCCCAGCCAAAACTTCTGAAATCTGCTCTCCAAATGGTTGTCCATTGGTGCTGTCATGGAGACTCTCCATGTGACTGGACCTATCCATGTAGCAAGCTGTTTTCAAATGTTGTGACTCCTTGATGACTGCTGCTATGTAGTTGTGGTTGGCCTCCTGATGAGGGTTTGTGGGTGGCTATAGTGCATGAATGACTCTTATCCTGGTAGGTGTAAGTATTTTTCATTTAATTCTTTTCAGTCCCACTGTGTGCTAAATTCTACACTAAGGATTCACCACTATGGTTGAGAATGCACTGCATATTTCATCGTCACTTATTTAAGTAATTTATAGCCCACCTGTCTCACTGAGACTCAAGATGGATTACATAATGGAAGTCAGTATGATTAATAGGATGAGGAAATTTATAATAAATAATGCAATAGGACTAGGATTTCAGAAATCTGAAGCCATGCATATGTATTAAATATGATCACCCAAAGAGTGATACACACATGGAATTCACTCCCACAGGAGGTGGTGGCGGCTACAAGCATGGACAGCTTCAAGAGGGAATTGGATAAACGTATGGAGCAGAAGTCCATCAGTGGCTATTAGCCACAGGGTATAGATAGGAACTCTCAGGCTGGGGCAAGGGATGCTCTGTATTCTTGGTGCTGGGGGGGGGGGCAACAGTGGGAGGGCTTCTAGTGTCCTGGCCCCACTGCTGGACCTCCCCGATGGCACCTGGTATTTCTGGCCACTGTGTGATACAGAGTGTTGGACTAGATGGGCCATTGGCCTGATCCAACATTGGTGTCTCTTATGTTCTTATGTTCTCTTATGACACATTAAACAATGCAAGAAACAGTACTACAGTGAGGACAAGACAAAAATGTACAGCAACAGATAATACATTCTAGTAGTATAATTCAGAGTCCATTCTCTCTATTGAAACACCTTCTGAATCATTCTGTTATAATGCAGACTTATTCCTTCATAAAAGTCCTCTTGGACAATTCTGGTTTACATAGTTTGAGAAATACCAGGAGTGTGGGAACCTTTCTGACCTCCTCAGGCAGGCCATTCCATAGGATTTATACCCTGCCCTTCATTCAGAATCTCAGAGCCACTACAGAGGATGCACATGTGTGAGCAGTTGTTGATCATTACCAATCAAAATGAATGCTATGGGGTCCCTTCCCACAAACATTATCAATGACCGATTTCACACAAGAGCTGCGCTCGCGCCTCCCTTTGCTCCACTTCTATTGGTCAATTTCCCACTCGAAGCCGTGTGGCCACATTTTGACCCGTGGCTTCGCCCGATTTCCCCTGCGGTTTCGTGATCCTGTTTTTTGAGGTTCACGAAACTGCAGGGAAAATCGGGCGAAGCCACGAGTCAAAATGCGGCCGTGCGGCTTTGAGTGGGAAATTGACCAATAGAAGCGGGGCAAAGGGAGGCGAGACCGCGGCGGAGCTCTTGTGTGAAATCAGTCAATGTTTTTTCTAAACTACCATTCAGCTTAAAAGATTCATCCAAATTATTTATTGCATTGACACATGCATAGGATACACAAGACTTTGTCTGTAGGAACGCTGTCTTGAGAAGTGTTTAGGGGGTTAGCGTAAGGCTGTTTTATTTACATGGTCTTTAAGTTGCACGCATGGGGGGGAGGAATTGAGTGGTGCTGTTTTTAAATTTTGGCATTGTAAACCAATTATAAGGGAAAGGCAGGCTGTAACTATTTAACTTAACGTGTCTAGGCTTGTGCCCAACAGGAGACCAATATATCTTTTAGCTGCCCTCTTTATTCTTTTTCAGTAGAACAAGTGGGACTTACTACAAAGTAATCACACATAAGGTCAGGGTAAATGTGTTAAATTAAGCTCTTTGATTTCGACAGGCTCAGACATTACCTTACACTGTGTTGGACTGTAAGCTTGTGGGACAGAATCTTCTCCACACAGTTCCATAGAGTCAGTTCACAGGCTTACACTTCCTTCAGTAATGATGTGCCAAAGGGAGGCTTTCCCTTTTACCTGATGCCCTTTCTTGTATCATCTACATTCATCCTTTTCTGGGTTCCTGTGGTGAGCTGGAACAAAGCTGGATGGACTCAAGCAGTTAGGGAAAGCTTGCATGTGAAAGAGTTCACTTCCACTTAAGGAAACAGGCAAGGACTCCCAGACAGTTTTTTCCCCCTTTGATGCTGGAGGGCTCTCAAAAGAGGTCAAGAATGAAGGTTCTTTTATAACTGATGGGGAGCATTGCTGATTGTCACTGATCCTGTTGGTAGACAGGTGAACTTCCTTGCAACTGGTCTGAGATTTTGTTGTGATACTGAAGGTAATAATTCAGGATGCACTGCCGTTCAGTGACAGATTAAATAGGCAGAAAGGAAAGGCCTCACTTAGGGTCTGGGTTCCAACAATCAGAATTGACAGATGTGTGAGAATTCTTGATGTCTGAGCAGCAAAGGCCTCTGGATGATGCTCAAGAACTTCTTTTTAACTGTCAGATGCGAATGTACACAAATGCAGGATTTCTGGCAGACAGAGTATATTGGATGGCTGTCATGGGGTGACACCCTCACTGCTCTGCTAGTTATTGCTCCATCTGAGTGCGAGGGATGATGGCTTTAAAAAGGGGTGCTGTGGTTGCATGCTTCCCCCTGTGGCAGCAACATTGATAAAATTCCCAGGCCTAATGAGTGGACTGCTGAATGACTGCTTGCTTCCTGGCAAAGTCACTATGGATAGGGAGGAAAAAGAGATGTTCCCTGACAACTCAAGTTACAGGATCTCTGGTAGAATGACACACACACACACACTTGCACGCACATATACTCCTCCACCACCACCACTGTAGTGAGCACGAAGTAGTTCTGCAGTCATTCCTTTTATGTCACAAAGTGAAATCACGGCTCAGGTACAACCGGTTCTCCCTGCTTGCAAGACAAGAGTACTGAGAGTGATTACCACAAAGGGGTGTTAAAGCCACTTTCCATGTTGCCCAGAATATGGGTGTGTATGTGTGTGTGTTTTAATAGGCAGATTGGCTTACAAGCTTAAATGGATAAACTTGTTACACACACACACACACACGGTATCTAAAAATGTCAAATGTTTGCCCTAAGCATTTATGCATGAATGCAGAGCTGGTTACATGTGGTGGTAGAAAAGTGCTGAGGTCAGAGAAAAGCAAACCAATTGCACTGCCAGAAGACAGTTAAATGTTTAGGGACCATTTCGTACACAACTGAGAAATGAGGAACAATCTGTGGAGGAAAGAAACCTTGTAGCTGCCTGCTTTGAAAAATATCCATCACGGGCTTTAGCATGGATTCATAGATGTTTCCTGCAATATCATCAACCAAGAGGAGTCCTGTTGCCTGGCAACTCCAGAGACTTTGCCACCCCAGTGTTCCTTACTCAGCTTCTCTCTGTGTTGGCATAAGGAAAGCAAGCTGTGCTCAATTTTATTTTTGCCAACACAAATTGCCATCTGCTAGTATCTGTGTGTTACCCTTCCTGCTAGGGACATTCACCAGTTACATGAGAAAAGTGCATGTGTGTCTGCTTTATTTGTAGCAACAGCAGCAGAACTTACATTGGATTCAACAGAAAGATACACACATCTGGACATTCATAGGAAAGTACTTCATTGTTTGAAATCTCAAACAGACATGACAAGAAATAGTCACACACACATTGGGATTTGATAAGTCCTTTCTCAAAGGCCCTGTTGCGCAGTGGAAAAACCACAAAGACTTGAGAGGGCCACCTTTCCCATCTATTTCCCTCTCCCTTCCCACACTATTTCCTCTTTCCTGGCTATTGGTGGCCTTCATATCTTTAACGTTCCCTACTTCCTTCATTCCCATTCACCAACCTTCCTATTTTTATCTGTCCCCCCATCTTCAGCTATTTTTACTATTTTCTTCACAATGGACCCAACGCAGGTTATAGCATTCTCTTCTATTTTATTTTCACTACATCCTTGTGAATGAAGTTAGGTTGAGAGTGTGTGATGCAATGTTCCCTCTAAGCTGTGAAGTCTTGTAAGCAAAAATTCTACTTTGTGAGCTACTAGCATTAAAGTTGTGAGCGAGCGATTTGGCTACTGCATAACCTAGTTTGCTCTGGAGCCATCCTTCCTGAGCTGAGACAAAAATGTGTGAGCTGGAGGCTAAAAAAACGTGAGCAGGCTCACACTAACTCAGCTTAGAGGGAACACTGGTGACTAGCCTATGGTAATCCAGCAGTGGGGATCTGAACCTGAGTCTCATAGATCCTAGTCTGAAATTTACCAATATATCACATTGGCTTTTGTGGGGTGGCTGCTTTTGGACAGTAGCTAGGAGCTGGGTCTGGATGAGTCATGGAACTCGTGTGGTAGCAAGTCATCTGGTGGTTGCTGCTAGCCCTGGCTTTGATCAATCCTCTCTCAAAGGCCAAAGCAGCCCTGGAAAGGGACCTGCCCTCTCCCCTTGTCTTTTACTGACAGAAACCAAAGATTCAACTGGCAGTACTGTTGTTAGGGTTGCCAAGTCCCTCTGGGGGGCAGGGAAATCCCCGCCCGAGAGGCCCGTTCCCCACTGGTGGGGATTGGACTGCCGGGGGGGGACCCCACCCCCAAAGCGCACAACGTGCCCACATGAACATGTCACCCGGAGGTACGTTATCATGTCCGGGACGTTGTGGGGGGACACTCTATCATCAGAGGGAAAATTCTATGATTTTCCCTCAGATGATTGTGGCCCTGCCCCCAACATGTCCGACGTGATTACGTCACTTCCAGGTGATGTGATCGCGGCGCACGTGCAAAGTGCATGCGCCAGAAGATGTCCAGGACTCCCCCTGCTATTCCCAAGGTAGGACTTGGCAACCCTAACGGTTGTGGTTGTCTAATAACAGCCACAGAGGGCATAAGTTTCTTAAAGCTACAGATGCTGGTTCTATTGTTTGGGGGCTTTACCCCCCCCTTTAAAGATTTCAGCTTTTCCTGCAAACATGATTTTTTTTTTGTCACGTTTATAGAAAGATTTGTTTTGTGTATTTATGGTTCCAGTCTCCAGATTTATGTACCCATAGATTTGGCCACATTGAGAATTAGATATATTGACAAGCGGGGGACCCACAAGGCCCTTAAAAAGGTAAAGGTTCCTTTGCTCGAAAGCCAGTTGAGTCCGACTCTAGGGTTGTGGTGCTCATCTCCGTTTCAAAGCCGAAGAGCCAGCGCTGTCCGAAGATGTTTCTGTGGTCATGTGGCCAGCGTGACTAAACACCAAGGCGCACGGAACGCTATTACCTTCCCACCAAAGGGGTACCTATTTATCTACTTGCAATTTCTTGCTTTTGAACTGCTAGGTTGGCAGGAGCTGGAACTAGAGACGGGAGCTCACTCCGTCATGCGGCAACTCGGGTCTCTAACTGCTGAACTACTGACCTTCCACAGCCTGCAGTTCAGCATCTTAACCACTTGAGCCACCGCAGCTCAAGGCCTTTGGGGGTACCTTATTGTCCCCTCCCCCACTATATTTCCCTGAAAGCCCCTACAACCTCTCCACTTTTCTTGCTTCCTTCTCTTCTCCAGCCACCAGTCAACCAATTTTTATCTAGAAGGACTAAAGGGGCTAATCCAGATGGATTAAAATTTAAAACCAAAGGCATATTGCCATATACCAGTTGCGTGCCTTTAGTGATACTTGTCCCGACTCTATTTTTAAGGATTGTGTTTGGTGGACAGTGAGGGACACCACATAGACTCCTTAGGAATCTGGACCATATGACTTCTGGGGCCGGATGTCTTTATATAAACACACTTGTAAACCATACAAAAGTTTGGATAGGTTTTTTTGATAGATATTTAAAGCCCTTCACCTTTTCTATCTAATGCCCATCATCTGCCATTTGTGTTTAATATGTCTCCTAAAGAAAAATAGGATTTTTAGTCCTTTTAACATTTATAATTAATTGTTCCTCCTTGCAGTATACTGTAAGAGCCAAGAGGGCTCTTCTGAGTCCTACCTCAGTCATGGCGGTATCATCTGTGTATAGAAAGGCAGATATGGGTCTGTTTGCCAACCTTGGTGGAAGGAATTCTGGTTTGGTCAGTGTTTGGACCATTGAAATTAAATGGGGGGGGGGAGCAAAATACAGCCTTGCTTCACTCCCTTTTTAACAGGAATCGTGCGTAAGAGGTGACCTTGCTGATTGGTTCTTACTGCCAGAAAGCTGTTCTTGTTCAGCATATGAATAAGGATGAGTAGTGCACAATCAATTGATGTGGCCTCTAGTTCAGCCCATAATTTGTATCTGGCAGTTCTGTCAAAGACCATTTTGTAGTTGATAAAGGCTACATAGAGCACCCCACGGGGTCTGGCACTATATTCCAATGCCAGGTGGTATAGAAGTAGGCATTGCTCTGAAGTGGAGTGGCTCAGTCTAGGTACATACCACTCAGGTTGGGTGGGTGCTGTTGAGAATAAATGTCAACTGCACGGCTTTTCTCCCTCAGCAATCTGCTACCTTGGGACTTCAGGAGCCAAAGAAATAATAAAACAACAAATTTGGGATACATCCCTCCAAACTGATAGAATTTGGCCACACCTCTGTCCAGTGATAGGGAACTACCCTTTAAACTTTGTGCCAGAAAACTACCTGTATACCATATAATTCCCCAAATACCGCAGAGCCTTCACTTTGGTCTGGCTTAATCTTTTGCCCTGAGCACTTCTAGAAGGGGGATACCTATGTATTTCACATTACCAGCGCCCAGGAGTAATTTCTTAGAAAAAGAGGTGCAGGAACTCATTAGCATAACTTATTTGCATATGCCACACCCCCTGACATCACCAGAAGTGTGTCAGAAGGCAACACCCACTGCTCAGGCTCCACTGGACTGTTTTGGATTGTTAGCTATGGATCTGCCCTCACAGAGGAGGGAGAGCTTGTACCTGCTTCTTGCTCCTTGTGGCCCGACCGAGGGCTGCTGGGAGCAGGGGGTGGGGCTCGTTGCATGTGCCCACCCCCCAGGCTCCTTACTGCCGGAGCTCAGGAAATGACCCCTGCCAACTTGGCACAGCTGAAATGGTCAAGCATGTGCTACTACACTGTAAACTCTACAAGGACATGTGCGCCATAAACCTCACCCCTATTCAATCTAAGTCCTCAGGCAGATGAGACACATTTTATACATCCCTCCTCCTTGCAGACCATTTAGACGAGATTTCCATCAAAGTGGCTAAGTTCTGTGCCAAGGTTTTATTCATAAAGAAGTTGATAATCCATCAACACCTAGAAAGTATAGGAAGGTTTTTAATTTTTAAAATTTTCTTGTTAATATTTATGCTTATATGTTGCGTGTACTAGACACAGACTCTGTTGGTATAATGTTGTTTTATCTCTGGCTTGTAAATAATCAGATGAAACTTTTCTCTAACCCCTCCCCCCAATCTTCACCTATATTTATTATTTATTTACTTCATTTATATGTTGCCTTTCTCCACAATGGGGATGCAAAAGAGTTTACACAATTTTCCTCTTGGGGAGTGAAGGGCGGGTATAAATCCAATCTCTTCTTCTTCTTCTAATCCATTTTATCCTCGTGTCTACCATGTGAAGTACATTAGGCTGAGAGTGCATGACTAGTCCAAGGTCACCAAGATAGATCCAGGTGGGCAGCCATGTTGGTGTGAAGCAGTAGAGCAAAGTTTGAGTCCAGTGGCACCTTTGTTCCAAGGTCATCAAGTGAGCTTCTGTAGAAGAGAATGGATTCAAACCTGGCTCTCCCAGATTTTAGTATGAAACTTTAACCACTATACTACACTAGCTTTTGTGGGGTGGCTGCTGTTGAACTGTAGCAGGCAGCCCAACATGGGTGAGTCAGGCAAGACAGGTAGTAGCAAGTTGCCTGGTGGTTGCTGCTGGGCCTGGCCCCAGTGAGCTCTCTTTCAAAGGCCAAAACAGCTCTGGAAAGGGTCCTGCCCCTTCCTTCTACCTTTTACCAACAGAAAAATAAGGCTTGAATGCTGGTGATGCTGTTGTAGTTGCCTAGTGATGGCCATTGAGGGGATTCATTTCCTAAAGCTACCGGCACTGCTTCTATTTTTTTAAATGCCCCTAGGTTTTTTTAATTAGATTTCAGAGTTTTCCTCAAACCTGAGAATTTTTTCCCTGCTTTATACAAACATCTGTCTTGTCTGTTCACAGCTCCAGGCTCTGGCTTTAAGTATTCGCAGATTGGTGCCAAATGTCCCTTGTTTTGAACGTCTACTTTAAATATTTGAAGTGATCCTTTCACAGAGGGGAATGCATATCTGAGACCTCTGCGTCTTCCCTCTGAGGTCCAGACTCTCCAAGGGTCATGCAGAAAGCAGAAGCATTTGCTGAGGCACTGGTCAGCAGTTCTTACCTCTGAAGCTGCTTCTTCTCTACTTTTCGATTCACAGAACCCAGTTGGTGTTGGACGCTATGATAACACAAAGCATGAGAAATACCCAAAGAAGATCAGATACCGCTCACTTTACATGAATGAGGCACAGCGTTACCTTAGTAACTTGGAAAGAGACAAGTGCCTACAGTAAGTGGAGTCTAACAGTAGTTCAATGGAGGAAAGCAGCACAACAAATTCTCTTTGAACTTTTGCAATCAAAGGAGCGAAATTCTGCAGTGATACAGATACAAATCCACATGCCTTGTGCTGGACGCCAGGTTTCGTCCACAGGGATGGAATTTAGGAAATATCAGTGAACAATGACAATGAAGTTTTCAATGCTGAGAGACAGGGAGGAACAGAAAGCTGTGAAGAGCAGCCTCGTTCAGACCTTGGGGAATTTCACATTACCCAGTTTCATCCGGTTTCAAGCCGGTAATCATCTGTTTTGAAGCGAACCGGTACAGGGCTGCCATTTCACACATGGCTTGCCCCTACCGGAAATGAGCCGGATCAGAAGCCTTTTCTAGACTCTGAAATGGAAATCTACAAGGACATAATATGAAACCTTCAGGGTGGCACACTTTCCTCAGCCCTTCAACCTATTTCACAGACAAATTCACAGAGGAAGGAATAGGATGCCCCTAAGATTTTAGTTTCAGAGGTTAGCTGTGTTGGTCTGCAGCAGAACAGCTGGATTCAAGTCCAGGAGCACCTTAGAGACCAGCACGATTTTTAGGGCAGGAGCTTTGACTCTTGAAATCTAGCTGCACTAAGATTTTATCCCTTATGTTACTAATGGTGGCAAAAGCTTGCTGTGTTGCTGTTGCAGACTGTTGCCTATATGGGACTGCAATGGGAATTCAGATATTTATAGGTTTCCCTTCTTCCACAAAATAAAAGTCTAAATTGCATACAACTAGGGGGGAAAACAGATAAACAACAAAAGAGCATGGTTCGAACCTTACAGTTTGTTTCTCACAAACCGTGAAGGGTCTGCTCTGGCTTTCCTCCAAAGAGCTCTTCTCATATTAAACACCTTCCAAGTTCCAATCTGGTCAGGTAGGGGCCAGGATATCATAGGGATAGGCTTCTGTAAAAGGTACCTTCCCCCACCCCAAGTGTAGTCTCTCACAGGGTTGCTGTGAGTTAAAGTATAGCTTCTTGGAAGAAGGGTGGGATGGAAAATATGTCTGACGTACTCTTCTCACCCCTCCTCTTTTTCAGGGAGCGGATCACTCCTGTTAATAAAGGCCAGCATACCTCTGAATCATTGCTACTTCCTGAAACCAATGACAGTTAAGCAATTTGATTACTAACTACATTGCTATAGTGAATGCTCACAGAGAAATTCTGTCAACATGACTGCAGAGATCCAATAGCTAAAAGACACCTACACATTTGCAGCACAAAACTATCACAGTCCCATGTAAACTCATCCTTTTAGGATTACTCATACCATTTAATCAGTGAATTTGGTAAATGAATGTGTCTTTTTCAGAACCAACGTACTGCAATAATTATGTCACTATTAAATTGCTAGCTATTACTATCCAAAGTGTTGCCACTTTTGTTATGGAATAAAAGAAGCGTCAGAGTGCAGAATTGTTATTTGTCCTCCAGAGGCAGTGAAGAAGGCCTTTTTGGCCAAGTGCAGAACATCTAAAGGGCAACTTATACAGAATGTGCACAAACTATTTGGTTTGTTCACAGCATTTCAGGCAAGGATGTTTTGCCAGCAGCTTTGCTAGGGAAACGTGATCTTCCTGGTTCTTGGTATACAGCCCCAAGATCAGCCTGTACTCTGCTATTTGACCACTTGTGGCTGGCAGACCTGGTACAGCTCAGAAAGTCTGCTTCTATGTTCTGAGTTCCTGCTATGTGAATTGTCTGTAAGTAGGTACAATGAAGTACCACCCATCTCTAGATTAGTTTGGCTTTATGACAGAGTCATCTGGAACCTGTACCACCCTGTTTATGTAATACATTGATGTAGTGTTGTCTGTTTGAATGAGAATGACCATTGTTTACTCACCGTGAAAGGTCCTACAAGAGGACATCTTGTAGGTGATTCCCATCCATCACTTAGGGAGGCAGGATTAACTTTAACTGTTTCCTGTGGTGGGAGTCACCCTCAACTCAGTTTTGGGACTCCACAAGCAATAGAACCTCTAAACAGTAAGAAAAACTGAAAACACTGTAAGTCAACAGTAAGTAAATTTATGAGAGGAAAATACTACTCTTGTAGAATCAGAGAAAAGAAGACTATATACATAGAACAGAGGAAACTTGACGACCCGGGAGAGCCAAGATGTCCTCCAAGCCTCAGAGGAGAAGGACTCTTCACGGTGAGTAAATCATTGAGAGACAGGACAGATTGAAGTACCCGTCTCCCAAAGGCTGCATCCGCAGAGTCGAACATATTGATCTTATAGTGTCTGATGAATGTGGACAATGAAGACCACATAGCAGCCCTGCATACTTCCTCGACTGAAGCCCGATTGGCGAAGGCCACATTGGTGGATGCGCTGCGTAGGGAATGGGCAGTGATGCCATCCAGAACTCTTTGTTTTAAGCTTTTATAGGCTTCAGCAGTGCAAGACCTAATGGTAGTACTTATGGCCAAATTTGACATCTTCCTCCCTGAATGTGGAGGTGAGATGTTGACGAACAAAGCCTCTGTCTTTCTGAATGGGGCTGTCTTGAGTATGTAACACTTGAGTGCCCTTCTTACGTCCAGAGGATGCCACATTCTTGTGTTCAATGAAACGTGGAACCATCCTTTGGACGAAAGGTAGGATCTCTTCTTAGTACTACTTTTTCCTTATGGAAAATGCAAAGTTACCTCTGAATAGACAGAGCACCCAGCTTGGAGACTCTTCTCGCCGATGTGATAGCTACCAAGAATAAGGTTTTCATTCTTAGGAATTTGAGTGTGATCTCCTTCAATGGCTCGAAAGGATGTTTGGTGAGCGCCAGGAGAACTGTATTAAGTCTCCATGTTGGGAACCTGTGGGTTTGAGGATGGCCTGTGAGAGAAACGCCTCGAAGAAATCTGAGTGTGTGTGGATGCTGGGACACCAGAACACCTGGAAAACGTGGCAGGACCGAGGCTAGTGCCACCACCTGTCTCCTGAGCGTTGGTGCCTTGAGACCACTTGTCTTGCCATCCTGTAAAAATTCTAGGAGGGAGCCAAGCCCCGGACTTGCTAGACAGTGGTTTATCCCACTCTGCCTTAACCTTGCGCATATAAAAGTTGGGAAAAGGAAATGCTCTTTCAGACAGCTCATCTGGAGGGAAGAACTCATCAGTGATTTCTGATCCCTCCTGTTGCTCTTGGTCACCAGAGCCCTTGTTCCCTGTCCTTAACAGATTTTGGATCTTGAGAGCAGAGACTGTCTTAGACAGCAGGTAGTGGAGGTCCTCGACCTTAAAAAACCTAAAGGACTGCTCAGAAGCAATAGGGATCTTTTCCTCTTCCTCTTCATGAGAGGAAAATTCCCCCTCCTCTTTCTCACTAGGTGTATTTGAGGCATCTCCCCCCTCCTCCGGGTGATAGTCAGGGAACCAGGGAAGCTCTTCTGGGAAGCCTTAGTGGGCCAGCTTTTTTTTTTCTTATTTTTAGGTGGAGGGGGGGGGAGGAGGAGGAGGATCATGAGCGGGTAGAGCAGCCTCCTGACTTACAATAGCGGGCTCTTTCTTGTCTCATGGCCCTCCTAAAAAAGGGGTGTATTTGAGGCATCTCCCCCCTCCTCCGGGTGATAGTCAGGGAACCAGGGAAGCTCTTCTGGGAAGCCTTAGTGGGCCAGCTTTTCTTTTTCTTATTTTTAGGTGGAGGGGGGGAGGAGGAGGAGGATCATGAGTGGGTAGAGCAGCCTCCTGACCCTCCTAAAAAAGGAATCACTCTAGGGGACAGGGGAGCAGACCCGGAGTCAGCAACATTACCGGTCTCTGCACTGTCCTCCTCGTCCCCTTGGGCAGCATCCGCAGAAGCGTTCACTGCAAGGTCGGACCCGCTATGACACACAGTCTCGGGTCGCTCCCTGGCCGAGATTGGGCTCTGCTGGCCATTTCCCTCATTCAAAAAGGCCACCACTGTCTGCGCGGGAAGAGAGCTTTTGGTGTGCTTAACGCCTCCGTCGATCTCCGAAGACTGGGAGCCCGACGCCTCAGTGGCCTTCAGAGCCGCTCGCTCGCTTCTGTGTTTTTCCTTCTCCAGCTCTCCAGAGGAGTTAAAGCCGTCACTATTTCCCTGGAGTGCCATGGCCTTTCCAATAAGGTTGAAATAGAAGATCTCCCCCAAGATGGGTAAGGAGGAGAAGAGAAAGAAGTGTTTTTTTTTTAAGAGCAAGAGTAAGTGAATAGGAAAAGTTATAAGAGTAAATTAGTAACAGGAACAGTGAACTAAAATAGTGAGCCAAAGAGAAAGTTAGGCATGAAAGAAACTGAGTTGAGGGTGACTCCCACTACAGGAAACAGTTAAAGTTAATCCTGCCTCCCTAGGTGATTGATGGGAATCACCGACAAGATGGTCTCCACCTCAGAGGGAGAATGACCTTGCAGGATATCTGAAAAGTCAGGCCGTTTCTAACTGCATGTAATTCCAACACATTGATATGTAATAACTGCTCCGCTTTTGACCATAACCCACATACAGTAAGGCCCTGACAATGCATGCCCCATCCATCAAGTGAAGCATCTGTTGTGAGGGTAGTTGTGTGCTGCAATAGTGCAAACGGTAGGTCTTGTCTCAAGTTATCATGTGCCCACCAAACTGGGACAAAAACCACAGCTGAAGCAAGCACATAATGTATTCTAGCCATGGGGAGAGCAGCTGTAGCAATGCAGCCTTCAGTTTAGAAGCCTGGTTCTGGCTTTCTGTGTGAACCTCTGGCAAGCTCTACAAGCTGAGACTTTATGACCCTCTCCCAGGCAGAGTAGGAGTAGATCATGCTCATTGTTTGGGTTATTTTTGCACTACATTTCATGCACTTTTAAAACAATCTCTTCTGGGACGATTGCAAGAGTTGTCTGGGTAAAGACACCACTACAAGGGGGAAATGTCCATAGGGGCTAGCAGAAGCCTGGGTGACAAGTCCCAGGGTGAAAACTCACAATACAAGCAGAAAACATTTGGGGAAAAAATGACTGATCAAGAGAAGCATGGTAGAAGAATCACCAACTCCAACAGTAGACCAAGGTGGGCAGCCGTGTTGGCCTGAAGCAACAGAACAAAGTTAGAGTCCAATGGCACCTTTGTTCGATCTGTTTAAAAAAGCATTCTATCTTGCATGCTAATTTAACAAGCCACCTATATATACAACTATATGTAATTCCATTTCATCGTCTGATGAAGTGTGCATACACATGAAAGCTCACAACTTGAATAAAACTTTGTTCCAGATTATTAAACGGAGACTGCTTGACCTGGAACTTCAAGTCTAACATCCTACACAATTTAGCATATTTTCTCAGGCTCAGTTGAATCTCCCAATTCAATATAGCCAGATGGCCCACTATCTTCACAACTTAGTCCTTCGCACTGTAGAGCCTTTACACTAGCCCGACTAAAGGTGTTCCCTTCAAAAGAGCTTTCAGGTCGGTTTAAGAAAATTCCCTTTCATGAAAGATTATGTTCTTGTCCTTTAAAATCTGTGGACTCAATATATCATATTATTTTTACTGTCAATTTCACTCAGTCTTATGCAAAGAATTGTTGTCATCTTTATTTCCTCCTAATTATAATTCTAATAGGGAAAAAGTTACTCAAAATCTACTAAAGGATGCTAATCCTAATATTACAGCTATAGTGGCCAAGTTTCTTGCCGTAGTAGTCAGATAGATCTATTCTAGTAAAGGATTGATTCATATTGCTTATAATGTCTTATATATCCATGCCGTGTTATTGTACATCTATGTATACCATTAAAGGTATTTGACTTTGAAATTTATTTATTTTAAAAAAATAAAACTTTGTTGGTCTTAATGGGGCCCTTGGACTCTAACTTTGTTCAACTCCAACAGTGTTGATGAAGGAACTGAGGGAAGGCATCCTGGCCACACTAGAGCATGTGACTGTTTACACAGGAACTGTACTTGGCTCTGGCGCACAGTGCCTCCTAGAGGTTTTTAGCCAGCACAGAAAACTGAAGATGAACATATCTCACCAGTCTGAAACTGTCTCAGTCACTTTGACAGACAACCCATGCACAGGAAAAGCACCCTGTTGATCCTTCTGGATCTTTCAGAAGTTTCTGATTCCATTAGCCATAGCATTCTTTGAGCCAAACCAGCAGAAATCAAAGACCTCTCACTCTGTGAGCAGAAAATGCATCATGTCCCTCCCCCGCACCATTCCCTGAAGGACAGGGGGCACAGGTCCCGGTAGGGGAGGGTGGCAACAGGACCAACAGAGTATCAGTGGGGGAGGCAATATCCCCACTCATGAATTCTTTACAGGTCTCCACTTGTATCCTTCTGATATGCGAGTACCCTAATGAAGTAAGTCTCTGTTCAAAGCAAGTCACCTGCACCATTGTATGTACAATGCAACCTTTTCAGCACTACTTTATGCAGTCACACCAAAATAGTTTTTTTTTATTGTAACTGTACACATTCTGTCTAAAGGTATCAGTGCTGACAGTGACAACACCAGCAGCAACATTGTATTTGTATTACATTAGATATCTGAGCTAGCAGTTGTAGCAATAAGGTACAAAAACCACTTTGCAGAAACAACCTGTGCTGAGAAAAGTACAGTGTATAACAAAAAGTAAAGACGTAGTACAGATTAGATTCTTAAAAAACAACTTTCCAGGCAAACAGAATGAATTTACACACAGATAAATGGCAAGCCCCAGTATAGTTTAAATCCCATCCTATTTCTGGATTCAGAGTATACTTATTGGCATAGCCATGCTGGCCTTTTGCTGCTTCAATAATTTCCTATTCCTCACGTATATTATGAAACTGATTCTCAAAAGTCTGGTGAAATCACTATACAAGTGTAAACAGAACATTCACTCTCATGGAACAGTTGTTGGATTGCTCAAAGCCTGCATACGTACACATCATTTCTTCCTGAACCCTAGTAAAATCACTGGCTGGATATTCTAAAACACCATGGAGACTTGCTAACATGTTTCAAATCAACAATTCTCTGTAAGTTCAAATAAATATTGCAAGCAATTTTTAAAAATTGTATCTAACTAGTCTTTGGGTCAGCCTTTGGTTAAACTGGTGATAAAATTAAGGGGGAAATATCCAATAAAAGCCTGTAAAGCTGATTAATTTTCATGATGGAAAGGTTCATAGCCTCAGTCAGGTAAACTGGACTTACCACTATAGCATTATCAGTCTTGAAGCACTGACTGGGAACAGTGGCGGCTCGTCCCTCACTATTTAAAGCAGGAATAAGGTAAAGAGAAATGACAATACTCCTTCCCTTCTTGTGTTGCCTGTCTCCCAATTTAGTTTCTGTATCTTTAAAATATGGAACATTAATTTCCTTTCATCTGGCTCTGGAACACACATTTGGATAATTAAGTGGTCTGGAGATTCTCCCTGTAACCTTACATTTCGGAAGTCTGCCTAACTATTGAAAAATAAATTGGCATAAGATGGCTGGATTTCTTCCAGCTGATAAGGCACTAAAGAAACCTTTACTGGAAGGAGAACCCTATAGCAAATAATTTGAGATTGGAAATTATTACGATTCATTCAGGGTTTATGTACTGTCTTGATGCCATTATAATTAACCTGCTGCAGTTCCAGGACCTTCTGCAGGGATTTGGTTTTGTTTTTTAAGACCTGATCTGTAAGCGCAATTGCTACACCAAACTGTCTGAATAGTCAATGCGCTATTGAGGCTTCCCAGGGCTGTTGACCCTTTAGAATTTTACTTCTGTCTTCTAGTTGTCTCCAAAGGGGAGGAATATCATGGCATTTCTGAATCAACTGTAAATAATCAGCTCTTCCTCAAAGAAGGGTGAGCTTATGTAGAGTTTCACACTTTTCAGGGAGAAAAAGCCACTGTTGTTTTTCTTAAGCTGTTGATTATTTCATGATCATGCTATTATGACTGAAACCATTTTTAAGAGTTATGAGCAAGGATTGCTACAAAATAAAAAGCAGTGCCCAACCCTCTCCCCAACTGACAGACATTTACACATTAGTGCCCATGCACCACAGAGCTGGCCAGCTGGAAGAGAACAATTAAGCTGGCTGAAAACAAAGGAACTGAAAAATAAAAAGGCAGGGAAAAGTGGGACCTTTGGTGAAGGGCCTGTATTTCCAAGTAGCAGTCTTACTCCACGTTCTGTGGGAATGGGGAACACAGCACTTAGTATTATACTGTGCATCCCCTCCCCAGTTCTATTTCGTTTGCTGCCAAATAGGCATCCTTCAGCAGTGCAAAAAAGATCATAATGTGGAACAACCCTGAGTGATAGCAGCAAAATCTTTCAGTAGTAAAGGCAGGCAACGGATACTACCTGATTACTGCATATCAACTACTACACAATTCCAACACCACCACATTTTCTTCACATTACTTAAAAGGCATAAAACAGGAAGAACAGAAACAAACAAAACATTTTGCTGTTCAGTTACAAATTAATCTTCTCTGTACTCTTAAAAGTGAAACCAGTCCTGTACTTCCAACAAGCATGTTAGAAACCCGGTAATCTGGCTTTGGAACTCAAGGTATGAATCACCCAAGAATGTTTCATGTGACAAAAAGCATCAACACTAAAAAGCAGCACAGAACAAAAAATAAACCCCTAATACAGCAGCCTGTCCTGAGAGGCAGCAGACATCCTGCATGGAACTAAGCAAACATACTTTAAAAGCAGTGGTTTAATATTGGGGGGGGGGAGAGAATTAGTCTCCCCCCCCCTCGAAGTATGCAAGCAACGTTTTCCCCTGACTGCATGGACACCCTGATGGAACAAGAACTGAGGTCAGAAACAACTCACACTGGCTCAAACTAACCCCAAGCCCCTACTTCCAAGGTGTTCACACAGAAAAGCTTATTAATTGCAAATCTAATACATGCTTGCTTTTGAGTATCTGAACAGAAATCTTGACCAGGATAAGCTACCTCAGTCAAGCAGCTTCTGAAAGGCAATCTCAGTTCGGCACTTAACCTCAGATAAAAAGTAGTCTTCTAGATGTCAAAGCGCCCATAAAACTCCACCAGCATTTTCTAGTCATCAGAAATGATACTACAGTTCTACGTTATGTTCTACTTCAAGATGCTGATTTTCCATTTGCCTCCTATAGTGTATATAACCAAATGGAAGTATGGATAGACTGTAGCTATGACTAAACCTTACAGTTTATAACTCAGATACCTTAACATTATTAAAATATAATGCAGACACTGTACGATAAAATATCTCCAGGAAGGCAGGAGTATGTATTTTCTAATCTCACACCTGTATGAGTCTTTGGGACAGCAACAAAAATATTTTGTATGGGAAGAGCTGTTAGTTATTGTGAAATCTGATTTCCCTGATTGCTTGTTGAGGTTAGAGGTTTAGTGTCTTGCAGCTTTGGAGATTTTATCATACACTTCTGGGAAAGCATCACTGCACTGAAGTTCCTTCCTCAGCTTGTGGTATAAGGAACCGTCAAACATTTCCCAGAATTCCTCACGGGTCATATAGCAATCTGCATATAACATCTGAAAACTGAAGCAAACAAATAGAGTTATTGCATTTGAAGACAACATCAAATTATTGACCACTTCTAAGATCAGGCTGCTTTGCCAGCGTAACTGCCACTTGTTCTGATACTATACCGGCAGAGGAACCTTTCAGCCCAATCTTATGTATTCCAGTATCAAACTAATAAACCAATTATATACTGGGTTTTTTCACAAAACACTTCAGTCTTTGTCAGTAACAGACCAAAAAAGAATGAAGCATGGAAGTTGTTTATAAAAACAATACTTTAGTTACCTATACCTAGAATAAAATTTTAAATTGACAAACATAAAATATCAAGTTAAAATTCTTACAGCCGCTACATCATGTGGTCAAGCTAAAGGTTAATTACTAGTTTCTTCTCCTAATAACTTTAAGACAGAATCCCCTTCTCAAGACTTAAAAATTCTTACCCATGTATACTCCTTACAAATTTCTCCATTTGTCTGGTAGAAGCCCTGGCTTCAAAATGTTTTGTTTGGGGCTCGCCATAGGATCCAACATTTACATACAGTTCAGTTTCATCTCCTTTTGGGTGAACCATGCCAGGGTTATTAGGCAATATGAAGGGACATAGCCACAGGGGATAAACCTACAAGAAATTTGAGAAAAAGTCACCCTATTATCACCATCGTCATTCTGTTATCACCACTACTACTTATTCACTAACAGCTAGTAGTAGACGTACAGACAGCCATGATAATAGGCTTAGGCATGTGGTCCATATTGTCATACGTACATAATTTCATATCCAAGCAAAGTAATAAAGTTTTGTTCATCAGTCCTCCATATCCTACATTGGGCTAGATAAATACTGTCAAAGTTCAGACAAAGGGGAGGTTAATAGTTCAAATTTGATTTAGTTAGGATTTTTTGCTTCTCAGAAACCCCCCATAGAAATTAATTTGGGGAAAGGAACTTCAGCAAGTTTGCTTGTCATAAAGACATTGAAGCCAATATATTTATCACCCCAGTACCCTCTCTCTTCCCAAGCTTATTTGCATCATCACAACTTCCAGTTAACCAACAAGGAACTGCTGCTACTCCAAATTTTTCAGTTTAAACTCTAAAAATTTGCAATGCTCTATATAGAGCATGATCTGACTCAGTATGTTCCTCTGAACAAAATTTAAAAAGTGCCCTATGTCCCAACAGCAACAAACACTTGAACCAAAATATTTTATTAGGGGGGAAACGCCCAAGTGTGTTTTAATTGCTATGTTGAGACAATCTGAAAACTTAAAGTTATTCGAATAATCCTGGTTAAAAAATTGAAAGTCTATGTAATATACATAACTTTTCTATCATTTAATAAAAAAACTGGAAGGCAACAAATCGTTGACACACGAATTTTACCACACCTAAAGAATTGTGCGTCATACTGCTGTTTACATGGTTGTCCACTTATATATTTCAATAGAATTTAAATGCCTTCCATAGAAGTGACTGAAGCACTTCATTTTCATGGTCATTCTCTCTAGCATCACTTTAGTGCTTCTTAGTTTCATATCAGATTGGTGACTACAACATTCTCTGGTACAATGTGAGAGGAGACATTAAAAAATTAGCTTTGGTCTTGATTTGACTGGTGCAACTGATTAGATGAATTCATAATTTGTTTTTTATTTGGATTATTGTATGTATTTATACTTTTATTTTCCACACCTTGCAAATAAATAAACACACATGTATTCACACAATTCCTAGGAGTAATCACCTGAAAAACATTACAACTTTACAACTGTCAAGGTTACCTAATACTGTATTGTAATGGCATCTACTTGTTTTATGAATGAATGCATGTGGAAAACTTTTCTACTCCACATCTTTGCTGATACTTCCAAAGCTCATCTAACAATCAACTAGATCACACTTCAAACTAAGCTACTCACAAATTCAGTACTACAGTACTGAAAGGATCAAGTGTTCTGCACCACTGACATTATGGAGAAGTTTTTCTAAAGTACCATGAAATTACTACCTTGCTCATTTAGTAAACAAGAAGACAAGCCCATATTTGGAGAAGCTCCAGGTAACAGGCAATGATCGTTATGCATAATAAAATACTGGACACTATCTTTACAGATGCACCAATCTGGTTAGCATTTCATTTGTGAGTACTATACATTTCTTAAGAGTATTGCTGTAACTTGCTCACTCGGGGAGACTCCTTGTGCTTCTTCCTCAACTTGTAGCCCTATTCACATACAACCAACATGTACGTGTGTACACCTGCTTGTAAGAGAGCCAATGTGGGTTCACCTTCTGAATGAAACCAGGGACCAATACCTGGATAAATGTGCAGTTTCAATCACATGCTCAGCTGTACATGTGTTGAATGTAACATGAGAATTATTCAACCTATAAAGAAAAATCGAGTGTATGCTATATGCAGACTGTATGTGCATTAACTGTAACACATGAACAGGGGTTGTTTACCTCTCTTGCTGCCAATGTTCCCATTTCACTCTCTGTGTGTTATGCAGAGCTTTATGGATGACACTTCCATACTAGACCCGTTTCAGTCCGTCTTCCAGCCAGGCCATGGGACGGAGATGGCACTGATCGCCCTCACAGATGACCTCCGGAGGCATCTGGATCGAGGCGGTATGGCGGTGCTGTTGGACCTGTTGGCGGCGTTTGACGTGGTCGACCATCAGTTACTGATCCACCACCTCGCCGACACTGGGATTCAGGGGCCTGCCTTGCAATGGCTTGTCTCCTTCCTCCAAGGTCGGGGACAGAGGGTGGCGTTAGGGGAACAGACAGCCCAGAGCTACCCGCTGGTCTGCGGGGTCCCTCAAGGGGTGGTGTTGTCCCCAATGTTATTTAACATCTACACGCGCCCCCTTCCTTAGATTGCCCGGAGGCATAGGCTTGGGTGTCACCAATACGCGGATGTCACCCAGCTATATCAGTTGCTGGGCGGTCAGTCTGACTACCCCAGGTGACCTGGACTGGACGCTTCAAGACGTGGCGGGCTGACTTCGGCTGAGCCGACTGAAATTGAATCCAATGAAGATGGAGGTCTTGTGCCTGAGTCGGAACAGGTCAGGGGTAGGGATCCCACTACCGACCGGTGGGGTGCCATTGGTGCCAGCGCTGAGGGTTAGGAGCTTGGGAGTGCTCCTGGATGCCACCTTAACAATGGAGGCCCAGGTAGCAGCCACTGCCAAGGCAGCCTTTTACCACCTACGGCTGATTAAGCAGTTGTTTCCCTTCCTCGAACGCAATGATCTGGCAATGGTGATTCATGCCATGGTCACCTTGAGATTAGACTACTGCAATGCTCTCTACATGGGGCTGCCCTTGTCTCAAATCGGGAAGCTGTAGCTAGTGCTAAATGCAGCAGCCAGGCTGCTGATGGGTCTCTCTATACGAGATCACATCCAGCCTGTGCTGAAGGCATTGCACTGGCTGCCAATAGCATACAGGATTCGTTTCAAGGTGCTGGTTTTGACCTTTAAAGCCCTATATGGCTGGGGGCCTGTCTACGTGAGGGACTGCCTTTCCCCGTATGTTTCCCAGAGAGCACTGAGGTCAGGGTCACAAAATCGTCTGACTCTCCCTGGTCCGAAAGACGTCAGATTGGTGACCACTAGAGCCAGGGCTTTCTCAGTGGCGGTTCCACTCTGGTGGAATGAGCTCCCCGAAGACATTAGGGCCCTGCGGGACCTTTCACAGTTCCGCAGGGCCTGTAAAACGGAGCTCTTCCACCAGGCTTTCGATTAGGAGCCACCACTGCTAAATGAGTCATCAGAACTGAACATGCTATGGCCCTTATGACACAACACTGGATATTGTCTTCAGACCACTTTATAGGTTGCAACACTGGTTATTGCCTTCTCTTATTGTAAGACATCATAGGAACCGCCATCTGTATGCACAGGCACTTTATGTAATTGTTGCTTATGTGAATTTTATTGCACCTTATTGTTTTATTGTACTTTAATCTGTCTATACGCCGCCTTGAGCCAGTTCGCCCAGCAAGGTGGAATATAAATTGAAAGTAATAAATAATAAATAAATGACGCAGCCAGTACTGCTGTTTATCTCAGCCAAACAAGAGACTCTGCATGTGTATGCTCTTTGAAGCCTGAAGTAAAGGAACACATGCAGCCACTGCAGAACTCTATTCCATTTCTTTGATTAGAAACAGCAGCAGCAGTACACAGAAACAGGAACAGTTAAGATGCAAAGGACCTGAGATACACCCTCCATTAGTATACACTACATTCCAATTTAAAATTAAGGTTAGCCAACAAACACTTAACAGCCATGTCAATGGCTTGTTGCTTCCTAGATGGTAGGTACTTCCATCCCTTCTCAGTCTTGTGGCTGGCAGAACACTCTGTTTAACAGGTGCTTAGGCTCAGATTTAGGATATATGCTTACTTTGATGTCACTGTGGTAAGTTTCAATACATTTTTCAAGACTTTTTATGGGGATCATCATGTCTTGAACCACATGATGCTGTTCATAAAGCTTTCGAATTGCTTCTCCTTGAGTCAGTTTTAAGAGAGAGATTTTAGGAGGTACCATCCAGCCAAATAAGTAGCGAAAAACAGGATTATTTCCAAAAGGAAGGATTTCCTATAAAAAGAAAAACGAACTAGTGAGTAAACCGTGCATTATATAACTAGGACTTCAAAAATCAGTGAACTGCACTCTGCCTTTTAAAAAAGATCCTTCTCCACTAATATTAATGTTATGCAGTTCATTGAAATATAGTAAGTTGAAGTTACAGTAAATGGGGGCTTGGCTAATGTGCAACAATTACATGTGCTCCAGGCATTCTGCTTCCTCTAAGGTCCACTGTGCACTTGCTAGCAGAACTCTTGCCTACTAGGCTGATATTAGGCCTAGTGATCTCCCCAGTTGGCTCACAGTAATCCTCCCAGATGGTTCATAGAGATGGAAAGCAGCTTCCATTTTCCAGGGGAACTTCCCAGAACACCTTATCAACAGACCAATAAATAAAACTTGTAGTGGCATTCTGGGAAAGTGGGGGGGCAATCACCTTTGGGGCCAGTCAAGGAAGGATGAGCTGGCAGCAGGTGGCTCAGGCATGCTAGCTTTCCGCACGCCAGCTGCACCCACACTAGTCTGCTTGCATTCTACCCAGACCAGCAGAGGTGGGCCCAGGCAAGGGGTAGGCACTGCACCAGCAGCACCTGCCTGCCTTCTCAGCTCCAAGCCAGCCTGGCAGCAGTCTTCACTGGTCACCTTCTGCGCCAGGCAGCTGGGCTTAGGCGAGGAAGCCTCTGACCCATCTTCATTTTTTCTGGTGGTGATAAAGGCAAAATAACCTGCCCTGGGATGCTGATGGACATAAAGCCCCCTCCTTTACAACAACACCTCTTTTGCCACATCCTCCGTGCTCTCATCTGAGTACCCAGGCAGCTATATGGAGATGAGCAAGCTGGCTGTATAAAAACAGAGAACAAACCTCACCACCAGCAATGCAGCCCCACCCCCACAAGAGGATGCTGGGCACAGTGTTATGTGTGTGTGGGGGGTTGCTCTCCTTTCTCCCCAGCCAACTTGCTCTCCCTCCAGCCTCTTGGACCATCTCACTCACTGCCTCATGCTGAACACAGAGTGAAAAGGCAAGGAGGGAAGTAAAGTTTATGCAGACTTCCTGCTATAGGAGCCTGCTCAGATTTCTGCTGGTTGGCTCAGAGTGGGATCCTGCAGTCAGAGATCCTGCAAACTGGCTTGGAGAAAACTGTCCTGTCTTTTATAGGGCTTAACACGTTTTATTTGCGACACATAGCAGATAATGTGATTTAACTCCATATGCCATGAAAAACATCACCAATTTCCACATATTAGACCTCAAATAAAAGGACAGGATGTTTCTCTCCAGGCCAGTTGTCAACTGAAACCGCAATAGGGAGCCAGCATGCCTTTCATTTCTCTTGTTGGCTTTAAGATTAGCAGTGTTGACTTGAAGCCTCCCTTTGTAACACTCTTGCTGAGTGAAGCCTCAGCACCATGATGACTATTTATAAAGGTTACTGAGGTGCAGGGGTCCTGTGTTTGAAGCTGGGTCAAAATATGCAGCGGAATGAGGTGTCACAGGGGCACAGTCATGTAACAAACTGACAGCAAGGTAATTAAATAAATAACAAGAGTTGTGTATTTAATATTAACACCTATATCGTTTGCCAAAAAGACAAATAAGTGGGTTCTAGATCAAACTCTCCCTAGAAGCTAAAACAACCAAACTGGGGCTGTCATACATTATGAGAAGACAAGAGTCACTAGAAAAGACAATAATGCTAGGAAAAATTGAATGCGGCAGGCAAAGAAGACGATGCAACATGAGATGGACTGACCCAGTCAAGGAAGTCACAGCCCTCAGTTTGCAAAACTTGAGCAAGACTGTTACCAACAGGACATTTGGGAGAATGTTAATTCATAGGGTCATCGTAAGTGACTGGATGGCACTTAACCCCCCCCCAATCTTTAATAATATTGTATGCATGAGGTTAGTGCGGCAGCATGCTGTAGTCATGTGGCTCTTTTGGTTGATGGGAAATGAGAACATGGCTACCCATAAGACACAGAGTGAGTGTCACTGCCATTCGTTCTTGCCCATGGGCTGGCAGTAGGTGTAATGAGATTTGTCACCAATTGCTGGCCATTATGCTACACTTCAAGAATATTGAAGAATGCTGTATATGCATAAAGTATTTTAGGACTGGCTGTATTGTTCAAGTGAGCAAAAGGCATCGTTTAAGAAGAAATTTATTTAGCTGTGATTTCTGGGAAAATTACATTTATTTTGAGAAAATCACTGTGCTTTCTCACAGTGCCATAACTAGAAGGAGGGATAAAACTGAGATGTCATCAAGTTAAAAAAAGAAAGAGAGAGAACACAGAAGATGTCTGAGTTAGGTTGCCAGTGCTACATAAGCACACAATAATAAATCTATACAAAGGGGACCCTACCTGGAGTACCCAGAAAATGCTCCGTGTATGCCTGTGATAGTAATGTCTTGTTGGAATATACTCTACTCCTGTCTCGTTAGCCTTCAGATACTTCTCCACGTGTTTATAGAACCATGGCTTATAATAGTTCCCAATGCTGTTGACCTTAACGCAAAGAACAGGAATACAGTGAGAGAACCATTCTGATTTTGCTTCATGATGTACAATGTAATATAGTTCCATAATGCTTCTGATTACCAATATCAGTGATGGACAGATTCCGTTAACCACAAATAGTACTGTGGCCATTAATTATTCCTCCGTGAATGCACCCCACCATATAAGCAGTGATAACCAAGGATGACAATACTCACTCTCCTCCTCCTCTCTCCCATCTTATCAAAGTGATCACATTTTTATGAATACATCAAATCTAAAAGATTACACTACAGATTTAAACTAGATCCTCTTCCAATTATGTTTAAATCATATAATGGTGGAAAGGTGTGCAAATGGGTGAAGACAGTGCCACAGGACTCTTAACAAATTTCTGAAAAACTATCTTGCCCACACAATCTGCATGTTTCAGCCACAGATTTAAGTTAGAAGAAGAAGAGATTGGATTTGTACCCCGCCCTTCACTTGGAGTCTCAGAGCGGCTTACAAACTCCTTTCCCTTCCCCT
The DNA here is from genome assembly GCF_001447785.1 of Gekko japonicus. Classification (NCBI taxonomy): domain Eukaryota; kingdom Metazoa; phylum Chordata; class Lepidosauria; order Squamata; family Gekkonidae; genus Gekko; species Gekko japonicus. The sequence goes on from NW_015175981.1 coordinate 140,531, forward strand.
CCCCACAACAGATACCCTGTGAGGTGGGTGGGGCTGAGAGAACTCTGACACAAACTGCTCTTTTCCAAGGACAGCTGTGCCAGAGCTTGTGACTGACCCAAGGTCACATCAGCAGGTGCAAGTGGAGGAGTGGGGAATCAAACCCGGTTCTCCCAAATTAGAGTCCGCACACTTAATCACTACAACAAACTGCCTTCTTTGCTGGAAACATTTATGTCCCACCTTTCCCCACGACTCAAGGCAGTTTACAATACACAATTAAAACCATAAAACTCCAAATTCCACAGACCCTAATAAAATGCAAACTTACTATTAAAAGCCTTATAGCACCCCCTAAAAGTTTCCAAGGACAGCCTGTTCTACAGAGTAAAAGCTACCACAGAGAAAGGATAGGCCTCTGCTGATGCCCAACTATGAGACAAATTTAAAACTAGCTTCACAGTCATTCACCACTGCAAACATTTCTGGGAACTACAGTATTGTTCTTTATGAAGGCTAGGACTAGGGGTTATGTCTGGAAGTTTTGAAGCCATGGGAAAAACCCAGAAATGCTGGGAAAAAAATTAAATATATGCAGTGTATTTTCTATCAAATTGAAACTTATTTTGCTAATTTAACAACATAAAATGCAGCATTTAGAACTCATCATACAGAATTGTATTTTTATTTATGGGATTAGAAGTATAAATGCTTTCGTTTTCTACAAGCAAATTGCAAATATATAAAGCGAGAAAGCTGCATTCTACACTAATCACATTTTAAAAGGGGGAAAACATTTCACAGTCCTTTTTCAGTGCTCCCCAAAATTTCCACGACAAAAGTTTTTCAAAAAAAGCTCTCAGACATGTTGAGTAAAACTTTGCCTTAAAACAGGCATTTCACACATTTCAAAGGAAAAAAAAAACCTTTTCATAGGAGCCCCCCCCCCCAGTGCTTCCCCAAAATTCCCAATCTTTCCTTTTAGACAAAAAGACTCCCCATGCAGTTTTCCTCCCCCCCCCAAGGCCTCCACATCTCTAGCTGTCCACCTTGTTTCATCTTAACATAAGGATAATAACATTACCTTGCTCTGATCAGCTTCATCAGTCAGAATTCCTGACATTATGACAGCTTCTTCCAATGAGTACACCAACCCCTCCACAAAGTGGTTTTCTTTCTTTTCTGATTCTTCAGTAAATCTTTTGCATATTGCCTTCAGTCCTCTCACAGGTTCACAATGCAATTTTATGTATTTTTTTACTGGGACAATGTTTATTTCAGCTGCAACGAGGAAGCCCAGGGTACCACAAGACCAAGGCACTGCGTAAAATAGATCTGAGTTCTCCTCCTGCAAAATACAAAACAAATTGCAGCTTCAGTAAGTCCCGTTAATACAGCATAATTAGGGATGCAAATTATTACATGTTTAAACGATAATTTGTGAAATTTACATCCCTGGGCATAAAATCGTAAATTATAGCACAACAACAGAATGTCTTACTGGTGTACATCTCACGAGGCTTCCATCAGCAAGTACGATTTCATAGGCTTTGCAGGTGTGCTGAAACAGTCCATAGACATGTGAAGATGTCTCTATGCCAGTTCCCATGACCAAGCCACCTGAGCAAAAGATGATGTGCAGGAATCAGCTGAAGTGTACTTGGCTTTGAGCAGAAAGCTATTTAGAAACTTACTGTTAAACCCCTCTAACTAGAATAAGCAATGTAAGACCTAAAGCATCACAGAAGAGAGTCAACAGAATTTTGTTTTATTAGCTGCATATTTTACTCTGGTATAAAACTGTGGAACTGTATTAAGTTACTTTATGAGCAGCAGTCATGCTTTGTAAGTCCTCTCACCTACGGTAAGATCATCGAGCTCTGGTACCACAGGAATAGTCCAGCCCAAGGGGTTGAGATATGCTGTTAACTGACCCATTGTAACCAAGGGTTCCACACGGACAACCTAAGACAGAATACATTTGACAAGCCACAGTTTGAATACTGTCAGTCAATACAAATAAGCATTTGAGTTCTGCAACCATTCCATTATGTGCAATGCACACTGAAAACTACCCTAATTTTTTTTAAACAAGAAAAAGCCAAATATAAATATTGAGTAGATTAGTATTCTTGAAAAAATTGGTTATAATTGAGGAAAATAGACAACACAAAACTATCAAATGCCCAGCTAAATGAATGTATTTCATATGGAGCAGCACAAGTTTTGACAGCAGATACACCAAGTAAAGCTGCTGATCATGCTTTGAAACAGAGGCAGACATGTTCCTCTATGTCTTGTCTATCATATATACATTAATCTGAAGGTATAGTGGTACACATTATGATTCTGTTCTGAACCTTGGACTAATGCTCTGCCTTCCTCCACAAAAAACTCTTTCTGAAAAACACTGTAATTTAAGGAATTCCTATCACACCCACTGTATAGCCATTTTTTGTTATAATTCCTCCATACTCTTGGCTGATACAGTTATGTGGCACTTCCCTGCCACATCCCCATTTCTGCAAACAGGGAAGGTAACTTTTGCTTCCTTTACATCCATCTTCTTTTAATTAGCTTTTATTTATTTAATTTGATTTTTAGACCACCTTCCCCATGAATAGGCTCAGGGCGGTGAACAACATTTTAAATTACATACCAATTAATTAAAAACAATTAAACAGTTAAAATCAGATTACAATAGTTTAGATCAAAATTTCCAGAGGTGGCTAACATACATTAATTTGTATATCCTTATCCCATAGGGGAAGGAAAAGAAAGGAGGAGGAGCCAGCCAGATGAAAAACCATTGCTGTCCTCAACCACAGGAACATCTGTCTTGCACGCCCTGACAAACTGAACTAAGTTTCACAAGGTGCAGGCCTCACTTGGCAGAGTTCTATGAGGCTGGTGCCAGGCTTCAGGACAGCCAGATAGTTTTTGGGCCAGGGATCACCAATAAGTTCTGATCCGCAGAACACAATGTTCTTTGGGGGACATACCAGGAGACATGGCCCTACAAGTACGCTGGTCTCAGACCGTTTAGGTCCTTGAAGGTTAATAGCTTCTACTTGACTTGAGGCAATTATTGTCAGTATGTACTGGCATGTCTATGTGTATGCCTGCAGGTCCACTGACATTGGCTCCTTGCACCCCTAAGACATATCTGTACTCAATCCCAGTGTACACTCATGTTGCAGTCTTTGAAAGAGTCACTACCTCCTCCTATACAAGGGTGCTCAAATTTTGATCTATATCAGAGCTTTGGGGCCTTTTTTTCTTGCACTTCCTGCTGATATCTGCCTGATACCTATTATTTTGGAATTTTAGATGCAAAGACATTTTATTCTCCTAGGCATTTGGCAATTTGCATGTGTATTTTGCTGGGGGCTGTTTTGGAATCTTATTTCCTTTAATCAAGAATGGAATAAAAAGCTGTTAGATTTTTAGGATCATAGTATTTTTGTTTCTACTGCTGTATTTTAATTGTTGTTCATAATTTTACAGATTGTTTAAAGAGCTCTGAATGATGAGTCAGTGTAGAAATATTTTAAACATTTAGTAAGCACTGGCTGCAAGACTTGTGGCTTCAACTGACTGAAGTATGATGCCCTAGGAACTGGTTCTGCTGCTGAGGTGTTATGCAATGTTTAAGAACAGGCCACAGTTTAAAATTAACAAATGGTACATAAACAGTAAATAAGGCTTGCCTGGACCTCGAAAGCCCAAGCTACCCCAATCTTGTCAGATCTCAGAAGCTCAGCAGGGTTGGCCCTGGCTAGTATTTGGATGGGAATACCAGGGTCATGATACATGGAGGCAGGCAACAGCAAACCACCTCTGAACATCTCTTGCCCTGAAAACCCTACGGGGTTGCCATAAGTCAGCTGTGACTTGATGGCAAAAAACACCACCACCATGCAAGACTTAGAACACATGGCATGGGTGGCCAGAAGGCGTACAGAAGAGGGAGGAAGGAGTGCTATCACTACAGTAGTCCATACAAAAAGGACCATCTGTAAATATGTATGGCCTGAAATAGTGCTTCTAACTTGTGCATTTTTAGAGCTTTTTTTAAAATGGGAGAGTAGTTAGCTACTCAGAAGGAAATGTGCATTGCTCAATGTGTAGACACTGTCAGTTACTTCAAGTTCTGATATTTTAAAAATTATATAATCTTTGTGGAGGCAAGTACCCTATTCCAGTGTGGTCATGGTTTTCTTTTATATTCTGCAATTTTAATTGTTAGGTGTCTAGAATTAAATTCCTGTCTTTAATCTCTTCCTCCTTTCCCTGTGCTCCACCCCTGCAGCTGAATCACAGTTACAGAGAAGGGGAGGCTGAATGCCAAAGTGGTCTGAATGCCAAAGTGAAAATAAAATACGGAGGCAAAGCCTGGTTCTAATTATATTGGGGAAAAGAGGAAGAGGAGAGAAGAAAGGCTGCACAACTATACTCTGAACAGACATTGATAATAGTTAGAGCACAAGGATAAATTTTCCTTGATAACATAAACAGATAGAAACTGAGGGGAACTTTTTAAATAAAAGATAGAAACATTTTACGCAAGTGTTGACATGGTTTTCCTGTCCCTCACTTCCCTGGCACTTTTTTTGGAATGGAGATGGAGAAGAATGAGAATTGCTCAAACTTTGTTACCGATTTTTATTTTTTAATGTGGGATTCTGTTATACCTAAATAGCTGTGCAAACCTTGTTTAGTTGGGTTTAAACCTGCTTTAAGAAACAGAGATTACAGGATCATTGCAAAGTATTTTCTAATTGTTCATGAGTTGTTAGGTGGGCTAGTATGCTAACGGGTAAAGACTTTAAAATTTTTTGACTGATGTTCCTTCAGTGATCCTTGTTTCCTGCCTTATGTTTTATCAGTTTTATATTTTGTTATGCTATTTTAATTGTTAGCTAGCTGCCTTGGTGACCCTCAGTAGAAGGACAGTGTGTGTGTGCGCGTGCATGCGTGCAGTAAAAAAACACTGTCGGCTAGACATTTTTGCAGACTTAGGCTAATTCCACACGTCATTTCTCCACAAATGGAGAGCAGGAAGTCCCTGCATTTAAAGGGAATGTTCATATGAAGTCATGCTCATTTTGAGCACTAGTCAGCGCTTTCCTCCAGATAAGAGAGATAAAAAATGACTCCCTTTGACCTGGTTCAAAGGGATAACCAAAGGGAAAGTACTTTAAAGGGTACTTTGCCAGTCCAGCCCACTATTACCCTTCCAGTACAGCTGGACAGGGAAAAGGATAGTGAAGGGAAAGAAGGGGTTTCTGTGCTGTGGCTTCTATAATCGCAAAGCAGCAAGCAAAGCAAGAATGGGTGTGTGCAAACAGGGAGTTTCATGGCCTTGTGTATATACAACCTTACTTGCTAGGCTAAATTAATGAGAAGTTGTTTAAAATGACAATATTTAACAGTAGTAACAGCGATGCAGTTAGATCAGCACAGTACCAAATAGTCATTGGTATAGTGGGTGAAAAGAGAATGCTGAAACAACGAATGAATGATCGTTCTAAAAGTTAATTTAAAGTGGTATGTTATATAATTCAGGTGCCAGATCTCATGGGATAAATACCGAACTCAATGATGAAAGAAATCACTTTCACAGCAAATTGATTTTTAAGTAATGTTCCAAGAAGTCGCAAGATTAATTACAAACTGTGCCAATGAAATAGAGGAAGGAAAGGAGATTTTTACAAATAATTGATACTTCATTTTTTCTGCAAAGCATATGGAGGTTCAGATGTGTGAACAGTACCAGGAATATCTGTATTGTTTGAGTATGTATGGTATGTTTAGAATGTCAGGCTAGAACTTGGTAGAACAGGTTCAAATAAACACTCTACCATGGAAGCATGTTGGGTGACCTTGGGCTAGTGACACACTCTCAGCCTGACCTCCCTCACAGGGCTGCTGTGAGGATATACTCAAGATAACAGAACTATGTAAGCCACTCTGGGTCCCCAGTGGAGGGAACGTCAGGGTATAAATGAAGTAAATAAATCACCAAGCTATACATAAGCTTCCAAATCAATATTTCTTATTAAAAAAGCAGATAGTTAAACATTGTGGAGAACATGCTTTTGGGCAAAGCCATGTTTGATGCTGCCTTAGTTATTTCAGCAAACTGTTAATACAGAAAGGCACTATGAAATTTGTACTTTTTGGCCAAGTTTTGGCTTCAACTCTTTATGATTTATTTATTTCATTAGACTCTTATACTGCCCTCCCCACAAGCAGGCTCAGGGCTCCCCACAAGCAGGCACAACCAATTCATATAAATACATATAAAATACATTTCAACAATCTAAAATATATAATATCATAAAACCCAACATCATGTGGTGCTGTGATACGATTTAGGTCCCCCAGTTTGCTTCAGCAATGGAGGGGAAGGGGAGAGCAGTTAGTGAACTGGCTAGTTCTTAAGACTGATGAAACCTGTTAAAAACCATTATAAACATCTATGCCTTGCAGGCCTTGTGGAATTGTAAGAGATCCTACAGGGCCCTGATGTTAATCAGCAAAAAGTTCCAAGTCAGAGACACTCCCAGTGTTAGGTTGCCATGTTTCCATTTTAAAGTTGAAAGGACATACTACAAAATAATCTAAGATAAAGGACATACTACAAAATAATCTAAGATATGTGTAATATAAAAAATGATTTTTAGATCAGACCGTTATTAAGTGTGGCATAACAATAATAATTATATTAGGATTTACATAAAACTTGCATAATGTCCAACAAACAGTGGGTTGCAAGTCACCATTAAGTATTATTTCCCTTGAGATCTAAAAACTAAAAAAGCCTGTGTTTAAAAAGAGCTGAACTGTGATTTATGGATCACGATATATCAAAAGGAATGTGAACAATTAACTATTGCTGCTTTAGAGGTCACGTGTCTAAGTTTAGAGTCTTTTAGTTATGATTGGCATATAGCCATCGGCTCAGGTATATTAGAGAATCATGGAAATCACACTGTATAGAAGACTGTGAGAACTGGCAGCTTTAATGCTATGTTCCAAAGACCTTAATCCCTTAAAACCAAAGTCCAATTTAAATGTAAAGATGTTACAGGCTTACCTGTCTTTCAGTATCGACCTCCAGAATATCCATCAAATTGATGAATATGTTCTTATGAGTCTTCTTGTACTTTCCAACACGAAGAGATACTGTATGCCAGCCAGGACGGCCAGTACACATGTATGTTTTTTGGCCTTCTTTTTTCCATTCTCGCACCTACAAGAGAAAAAAAGCTCAAGTTATTCCCATCACACACCAAAAAGGAATATCTACCTACAGACTCTTTCCCTGACTTAAAATTGTTGACAAATAAAACTGACACATTTTAAACACAACACAGCAAACCCCACAAGTGCTTCCTTATTCAAGGGCAGCTCTATAAGTTACCTTGACTATCCTTAAATAAAAAGTACTGGACGTCAGTTCTCTCTCACGTATACCAATGGTTCTTGTTATAATTTCCCAGTTTTGTACGATACCTAGAAATTACTTACTTTTAACAGATAAGTAACCTAGGTCCTGGTCACACGAGCTGGAAAATGCGGCGGGGGGGGGGAGAGTGTGGCCATTTGCCCCGGAGCAAAATAATGCGTGGCCGCCCGATTACACGTCCCGTCAAGGTCCCATGGTTAGGGGGTAAGGTGC
>NW_015175981.1:148599-152214 GCF_001447785.1 Gekko japonicus
CACGTTTCAACTGTGTGATACAGTTGACATACATAGGTCCCGGGCACATGGGCCGGAAAATGCGGGGGGAAGCGTGGCTGTTTGCCCCGGAGCAAAATAACGCGCGGCCACCCGATCACACGTCCCGTCAAGGTCCCGTGGTTAGGGGGTAAGGTGCTGATCACACGGCTATCCTACAGCGCGGCAAAGAAGCGGCACGGCGCGATCACACCAGCAATCGCTAGGCGCTGCTTCCATGGAAAATGGGGGTTTTTTAAACCGAAGTTTGTGCGCATGCGCCGTTGGGCGCTTTTGCGCATCCTGAGGAGATGGAACATCAGCGGGCGCCGGATGCCACGAAATTCCACCGGAAACGTGATCAGACGCCCACCCTTGCCCCGCGGTTTCCGAAAACCAGTACCTCGTAAGTACTAGTTTTTTACTCCGCATCTTCAGTGGAAAGCCACGGGAGCACTATGGTTCCCAGATGTTGTGGTGTGATCGCGCCCGGAAAATCCGCCTATCATCTGTATCTTTAGCGCAGCAACTGCTCCCTGTGACGGGGCCTCAGAAGATCAACACATCAAGTGGTGGATGTTGCAACATTTTGCATTTTTTCCTCCTTTTTTTCTACATAAGTCACAAGGAAAACATTGTGTTGCTTAAGCATAAGGGCTGGTGAGTTGGAACACATAAGGCAACATATTATGACTAAATGAATACGATTTCTTTTTCAACATCCCTCGATAGGCTTAAGCAGATGTGCTATTTCGCCAGAACAAAACACACCTCATTCCCCATTCGACATCAAAGCGTTCCTTCCCTTGTCTCCCCCCCCCCCAAGTCTCACCTGCGCCTGGATGTAGCGAACACGTTGGCTATGTTGCAAAGGAGCACTATGAAGCTTCTGTACAACCCAAGCACGGAACTGAGAGTAGATGTCGAAAAGAACAGAAAGGGGCAACAGGAACAGGCAGACAAAAATCCAGCGATGATGGACCAGCACATACTCTATCCCCTTGTACCTAGCCCACAGCAAGAGCAGCGACAGCCCAATCCCTAGAGACAGCAGCGGCACCATCCTGAGCCGGTCAGCAAGTCACCCCTTCAGTCGAGCCACCCCCTCCTAAGACCCTAAATCGGTCTGCTCGCCTCCTAAACTACTGCCGCCACCGCTTACCGAAACCAAATGCCTGCAAGCCCGGCGGCTGACTATCTGGCGTCCTCGAAGGGCAACGAGACCAGACCCCTGTTCCAACACTGGGTGGCCGCAAGCCGCACGGACTCCACCCCCACTCCGCTCTGTCTGACGACCCCAACGCCGGCAATCTCCCTCTCCCCTCACGCTACCTTTCCCCCTGCCACACTTCCGCGGCAGGGAACCCTAATCCAATGCCCTCCGCACCACCTGCAGACAAACCTCGCCTTCCGACTGAGCTCCACTTCGGAGTCGGGGGAGGTCAAAAGGAAGACCCTTTGTACAGTTTGCTGGATTTTTCAGCAACGGCGATCATAGGCCCCCGAACACCCGCTCCGACATGCAGCCCCTTTCCAAACTCTCTCCTCCCTGACCAGAAGCCGTTAAATCCAAGTATCTAGAGGCCTCGACGGTAACTGACCAGTAACTGCGCTCCCTTCCCCCCCCCCCTTGAGCTTTCTTCCGCCCACTCCTCAAAACACACACAAATCTCCCTCTACCAGTGCGTCCCCCCCCGTTCTAACCGCCGCTGCTCCGTCAAGCAACTCGGAGCCAGCACATTTCTCTCCTGATTGGCTGAACTGCGCCCTCAACGGTGTGGAGAGGTATGATGTCCAACCACTAGGAAGGCGCCGTTGGGATCGGATCAGGCGCCGCGCAGGGGGATTGGCTAGAAGAGCCAAGGCGGTCTTCACTGGCGAGGAGGGAGGGTGGCTGGGCTGCTCCGCTTGTTCGGTGCCGGTAAATGGCACGTGGGGACTCGCGGCCGCTTCCTTCTTACAGAGGCCGAGGTATAGGGTTATCACAACGCCATGAGAGACTCCTCCTCGAATACCTGAGACCGCTCTGGTTCCCCCTGCTGTGGTACACGTGAAGCAATAATTAATAGTAAAGCGCTCCTAAGCATGTGTAGAATGCTTTCCTCCCTCTCCCAGGGACGGTCGCAAAACAAAACCTCCCCCGCTCCCCCACCACAAGGCTTAATTTGAATTAGGGTTAAACTTCAGATTGTTGTTCATGTTTCAGTACCATCTCTCAGTCCTGGACACATGAAGTGGTTATGAAAGAGCCATCCCAGCCTCAACGCAGTACAGTTCCATGTTCACCGTGCACAAAACAGGCTTAGTACAGCTTCCTATGTCGCTTCCAGCATGCTGTGTAAACGAATAATATAGGACAAAAAGGGACCCACAACATTGCGTATTGAGTTGTGGTTTGTTTTATATCCCTATAAAGCTAAGGCATATGGAAGACATTAAGGGGGCATCACAGAGCATCTCCCACAGACTGCAGGGGGTGGTGATTACCGAGCACAGCAGTAAAATATTCAAAGTGACTCTGTGCATCAGAGACCACTGCAGCTGGTATCACCCTCCTGGCATTTAAAAGGTTAAGTGCCATATAGTGGGAAGGAAGGGCTTGCAGAATTGGGGACACACAAGAAACATGCAGGGAGGGGGTATTCTCCCACCTTTGCTTTCCCCCCTCCCCTTCTTTCTCTTGCTTTCTCTCCCCAACCCAATACCCTCTCTTTCTCTCTGCCCCTAAGCTAGGGTTGCCAGCTCCAGGTTGGGAATCCCTGGAGGTTTTGGGGGGTGAAGCCTGGTGAGGGTGGGATTTGGGAGGGCAGGGGTCATTTTGTAGAAAAAGAGCTGCAGGAGCTCATTAGCATAACTTATTAGCATATGCCACACCCCCTGACATCACTGGAAGTATGGACCAGCCCCTCTGACAGGCAGAAGCGCCTGGGATCCATTCTTTCCTCCCTCTCCCTTCCCTTTGTCGGGCGAAGGAAAAGGGGAGGGGGAGGATCTCAGGCGCTTCTGCCTGACAGAGGTGCTGGCGTGCCCACAGCCAGCCTGGGTGAATTATAGAATCATAGACTCATAGAGTGGGAAGGGATCTCCAGGGTCATCTAGTCCAACCCCCTGCACAATGCAGGAAATTCACCAATACCCCCCCACACACCCCAGTGACCCCGTTCCACGCCCAGAATATGATTTTAAAAAACCCTCCAGGATCACTGTGGGGTCCAAGCGGCAATGCGGCTCGGACATCACAAGCGAGAGGTGGAATTTGCCCCTACGAGTCCAAGGCCACCACCCCAGGGCTCCTGGAGGAGGGAGAACGTTTTGCCCCCCCCCCCGCGGGCGTCACAGCTGCCGCTTAGAACAGCGGCGGTGCCCATAAATTTTTAAAGAGCCCCTAAGGAGAGCTGGGGGAGCCAGAATGACCTCTCGCGTGTGACCTCTCACGAGAGGTGGAATTTGCCCCTACGAGTCCAAGGCCACCACCTTGGGGCTCAGGGAGGCACGAGAACGTTTCGCCGCCGCCCCCCGCGGGTGTTGCAGCTGCCGCCAAGAAGAGCGGCGGCGGACATAACTTTTTAAAGAGCCCCTAAGGAGAGGTGGGGGAGCCAGAATGACCTCTCGCGGAAT
>NW_015175981.1:152279-165768 GCF_001447785.1 Gekko japonicus
GTGGGATTTGGGGAGGGGAGGGACCTCAGAGTCCACCCTCCAAAGCAGCCATGTTCTCCGGGGGAACAGATCTTGGTTATCTGGCAATCTCGAGGTGCCACCTGGAGGTTGGTAATTCTACCCCAAACCTAAATATTAACACACAATTTCTCTTCCTGGATCATGCCTGCTGCTTCAGATGTTCACAATGTGAGTGCAGAGTGCAGACAAAGTATGAGATCTCTGGACCCTACTTAGGAAAGAGACTGAGGGGAGATTTTAACCTAGCTGTGGGATTTGTTATCTGTGTCAGAGGCTCTGGATCACCTGCAGTCAGGAGCCAGCATGTGAGCCCTTCTGGAGAGCACCACCACAGTCAGAAAAAGCTGCCCACGCCAACCCCCCCCCTCCCCTAGCTTCCCCCCCCCCAGAGAAGCCCAGGCTTTTCCACCTTCCTGCTTCTCGTGTAAGGCGTGTGCTGGTGATCTGGAACAGCTGAGCCTCAGGTGAGAGTGCAAAGCAGAGCAGGCAAACTGGCTGAGTGAGTGAGGCTTGGCACAGGAGAGGAGGAGAGAGAGAGAGCAAGCTGCAACAGTAACTGTATTAGGCAACTTCTCGTCAGGAGGAGCAGGCAGGCAGCCGGCGCTGGACTGGGGAAGGCAGCTTCAAGTCTCTGTTCTCCACCGTCTCTGCTCTTGCTTTGCAGTACCGGAGTGTGGCTGGACCGGAGTCGGGGTCACAGAGTGTGAGGGCGCTCTGAAATCGCAGGAGCCAGCCCCTCCTGTCGTCCCTCCAACTCAAATTCTCTCCTCCTTCTTTCCCCCTCTTCCCCCTTCTCAGGCCTATGTAATTTTTTCCCTGCGTGCACTCACTTGCTTTTCACTCCCCCACCCCCATTGACTCCTGAGAGGCACGGGGACCTCCGTGGGAACACAATAAAGCTAATTGCAGCCTCAGAAGCCTCTGCCTGAGTTGAGTCCACCATATACAATCAGAGGTTTCTGAGGTGGCAGTTTGTGCTGCGGGGTGGACAGCTGGAGCTGTGAGTGCTTGTGGCTCCAACAGCTGCTCCAGGTGTTCTTAGTGGTGGTGTGTGCAGCTGCGCGGCTTCCCTTGCTCCCCTGAGTGTTCTTCCAGGGATCTGTAAGTAGAGAATGCCGTTTGACTTTGGGGGGGGGTTAAGTATCCCCCGTACACTTTTTTAAACATGTAAGATTTTTCTGCACTCCTGGCGAGTGCCCTAGGAGTGCTGAAAGATCTCTTTGCCCCCTAGGTGCCCCAGATCTGCGGGAATAAGTATCCGCACACACAGGGGCCTTTTGGCTAATAGTATATAGACAAGAAGCGGGGACCTGAAATACTCGTGGGGGGGGGGAGTTCCACGTGAAGGAGGTGGAAACAGCCACAGGTGAGCCTTCTCCCCTTCTCCCAGCACTGACGGCGAGGCCTGCACGGCTCCCAGCCCACCAAGTCTTCTCCCCCGCCCCCCGGCACTGACAGCAAGGCCTGTGCAGCTCCCAGCCACTGGGCTCACCAAGTCGTCTCCCCCACCCTCTGGCATCGACAGCGAGGCCCGGGCCCACCATGCCTTCTCCCCTGCTCCCCCCACACCGACTGCAAGGCCCATGTGGCTCTAACCACCGGGCTGCCAAGCCTTCTCTCCCACCCCCCGGCAATGACAGGGAGGCACAGTTCCTACTGCGTTCTCTACACATGCACAGGGAATGCTCTTTTACTTTTGGGGGGATTTAAGTATCCCCCCTATACTTTTTTTCTGGATTTCAGATTTTTCTGTACACCTGGGGAGTACCCCAAGAATGTAGGAAAATCTCTTTGCCCCCTAGGTGCCCCAGAAGTGCATATTTAGATATCTACACGCAGAGGGGACTTTGGCTATTATATATATAGATGGGGTGAAAATAAAAGTGCTTATATCAGTTGAGAAGTTAAGGTAAGAGCTTCAAGACCAGCTTTTAGAATCATTAGTTCATTTAAACAATATTCAATTAGGTTCTTCTTATAGTTCTTAAGAGCACATTGAGTTCCATAAATAATGGTTGGGGGCAGTGTTCCCTCTAAGCTGAGTTAGTGTGAGCTAGCTCACAGTTTTTTAGCCTCCAGCTCACATATTTTTATCCTAGCTCAGGAAGGATGGCTCCAGAGCAAACTAATTTATGCAGTAGCTGAATCACTCGCTCACAACTTTAATGCCAATAGCTCACCAAGTAGAATTTTTGCTCACAAGACTCCACAGCTTAGAGGGAACATTGGTTGGGGGCACTTTGTTACTAGCTGTCATCTAGTTATTTGTATTATTAACCTTAAAAATAACAGACACCAAACACTTGGGCACAGTCACAATATTCTACAATCAGTCTGAGTGCCTTGTAGATTCCATGAAAGTTTGACATAAGCCAGTATTAAACTACATGGTAAATTAGATTCTTCCCCCCCCATCATCTCACCTTTAAAAAAGCATTGCTATAATGCAAATTTCAGCAGTACTAAAGTAGTCAATGTCTACACTTCTGTGGGATATACCTACAAATTCTACAAATGAGTGGAGCTCACTTCTCATTTGTAGTTAGTTTGCATTCAGTTGATCAGCTCTTGGATGAATGCTGGAAAGATCTCCCCAGGAAAGACTGCTGGATCTCCCTTCAATAACAGAGTAACAAATGGGATTTGGAGGATTTAGCCTTTCAGGGTGATTTGCATAGTCCTTCATGGTGTAATCTTTACACAAGGGAGGCACGGAAACAAATCTTGGGTTTGCATGAACCCCTCACTTGGTAGAGCATTATGAGCTGAGTAGTGTTTATATGTAAACACTCTGTCAAACTTAACAGTCTGTATACTCTGGGATGAAGCATGCAAAGCCCAAGTCTCACTCTTGCATCCTGTTCCCCACAGAACCTGTATATCAAGGTTGGAGACCATATGAATAAGCTTATTTGTTTATCAAAGCTAGAATGGTTATGATTTGATAGTCTGTCATGATCTGTGCAGGACTGGGAACAAGGCCTAGTGCGGCCTGGTCCCAGGAGACCCAGTGTGGGAGTGGAAAGTAGACAGCCTACAATCCCCATAATGCTTAGAGAGGGTTATAGCCAATCAGTTTCCAGAGATTGTGTGAGGAGATTCTGACTTAAGCTGTTAACTGTGAAAAATGGTGTTCTTTCTTTTCTCTTCTGTGGTCTGGTCTCACAGAGGGGACAGGCTGGTCTGGTGAGAGAAAGTGAGTTCTCTGGTCTCACAGAGGGGACAGAGTGAGAACAGGTAGCGTGGCCTGGTATAAGAGGCAGGGGGCCTTGAATAGAAACTAGTTAAGTGAAATAGGTAGTTGCGTTAGATTTGTTTATTTTGCCTTTAAACACTGTTATATCTTTTAAAGCACCTTGTCTTGTTTTCCTTGCCCCAGTACTATGTTAATAAACCATTTTGTTTAATTGTTCTCTGCCTGGTCATCACGCCTATGTTCTCGGCTTAAAAAGGGAAATTTTGGGATGGGCGTGGGAGGGTACTCTGGGCCTTCTCAAGGGACCCAAAGTCCAGAGTGGTGGCAACTGGAGGTGGCAATCCCCTGGGGTCATGACATAGTCTTATTGCATAGAGATCTGCTTACATGAAATAATGTGGACCTCAGACACATAAACACAACACAACCTCAGACACATAAACACAACAGACCAGTAAGAATTACTGCAGTATGCCAAAAACAAAACAAAACAGTTTTCACCCACTGATGGGAGACAATAATAGAGAAAGATGAATCTCCTTGAGGAGGGAGTTCCAAAATTTTGTTGCCATTATAGAGAAGTCCCTTTCTGAAGTTGCCATCCATAAAAGTGGATCCAGATAGAATCAGCCTACTTGAAACCACTTTCCATGCCTGGAGTCATATGGTTACAAACAAAATTGCAACCCCATACAGTAAATGCAAATCCATTTTTGCAGAACACCTTGAAAATCTGGGATAAAACTCAGAGGAGATTAGTGACCCCAAATTCTCCTAACATGTCCATATTGAATCGGAGATGGTTCCCTGCAGGAACCGATTTTAAACAATATACTGCATGGCAAAAATTAGGCTTGAACAAACCTATTAACTGCTTCAGAGAGGGTAAAGTGCTATCCAAGGAATCAGTAGATTCTTTACTTCCTCGGTGTTCATATTGGTTCCAGTATTTGCAAATCAAAAATATGATGCTTTCTTATAAATCAAAGAATAATCCTGGTCATGTGCTCTCTCAGTTTGAATTATTACTTAAACAACATATGTCTTCTACCAAAGGGCTATTATCAAGAATATATCGAATACTCCTAGATGTATATTTTCCTTTGCCACCAACATATATTTCTAAATGGCAAAATATGACCCAAGATAAGCTGTCTCTTGATGACTGGGAGGATATATGGCGCTCCCCTGTGGCTTCCTCTCCAGTTTTTAACATCAAGATGCAGTTTTTTAAACTCTTGTCCCACTGGTACCTAACACCCAACAAGCTCAACCAAATGCGGGCCAAAAATACCCCACTGTGTTGGAAAGGTTGTAATAGATCAGGTACATATGCGCATCTGTGGTGGGAATGTACTTCTATTAATGGATTTTGGGTAAAAGTGAACTTCAGTATCAATCCCGTTGACTTTGGAAGCACTTCTCTTGGACAAATGGATTGATCCATCTGTTAGTAAGCAGAAGAGGGTATTTATATCTCACTTAGTGGCAACAGCATGTTTAACTATAGCCTCAACTTGGAAAAACGCTCAAAGTCCGACGAACAGTGGTTTGAGAAAATATGGGATGTTTTTATAATGCTCCAAATTACTGACAACTCTTTTTTTACAGGAGACTCAGTTTGAGTTTTTAGTAACAACATGCAGAACTTTTGGTCCCCTGTTATTGATTTTCTCAAACTTAATAAGTATCTTCCAAATCGTCAGGATTATAATGTATGGCTGTATCTATAAGGACATTTTCCACACTCTGATTGTCTAGTAAGCTTTGGGTTTTATATTACAAGGTTGTATTTCTTATAGGTTGAATTAGGTTTTTGTCGATTGTAAGTTTTTGTACATGGTTAAAAATTTTAAAAAATCTAAAAAAAAAAATTAAGTTGCCATCCATCTAGCCTCAGTTGGCAGGTGTACCTGAAGAAGGGCCTCCTAGGATGACCGGAGTGGACAGGTAGGTTTATATGGGAGAAGATGATCCTTAATCTACATTGGCCTTAAGCCACCTTGCCAGAGCCTGCGCAGGAAGCCTCACCACCACCTCCTGAGATAGCTACCAACCCTCCACCAGGTAGGATTCGAACCTGGGCCTGCATCTACCCCCATGCAACCCAACTGTGGAGACAGAATGGAGCACTGATGAAGGACCCGGGCCAGAACACAGTGCAGCCTCAGAAGTGCCTGCCTGCAGTACAGTGGGAATTAATTACCTTTCAGCCTATTTAGACTGATGACTGGGAAGATAGCCTTGCTGGCTCAACTGGTGTATGAGGTGCAAGCCCTGTGTTCCAGTTGCCATCCCCACACCAGAGCTCTAAGTTTCCACTCAAACCTCCAAGCTTGCAGTCCCAAGCCTTATCAGCCCAGGCCTTTGGACCCTACTTTAGAGGAAATCAACTAGACCTGACTACGGAGTGCAGGACAGATGTGATCCCTACCACCCTCTCCAGAGACTACGTGGGAGATGACAATATTCCTGAAAATATAAAATGGAAGAAAAGTATAGACAGTGTGCTTCCATCTACATTTGGGGTTGCCAGGCCATGCGAGAGACCATGGGGGTGGTTGTGAGTGATGGCAGGGGAGACCTTGAAGTGACATCATGACCCTCTAGGATTCACCAGAATCTCTATGGTAAAACCATAGCGTTTCCAGCAATTCCTAAAAAGCATGGAAGGAGCAGAGGTGGGGATCCCCCATAATCTGTCAACCCTACTTACACTGCATGTAGCTTTAAAAACAGGTAGAAAAGCTACTGCAGAAGAGTGCCTTGCAATAGTAGAAAGTGCATATGGCAATATTGTCCCTGTTTCTGAGTTGAAAGAGTGGTACAAAACATCAACACACTAAAGAACTTTCTTCAGGATAACTACATTGTTTGACTGCTCTGACTTTGCTGATACTATGGAAAAAAGTGATACCTGAGGAAGAGTTTAACCTGATATGTATAGGAAGGAACAGTTTTTCAGTGGATGTTAGCATGAAGCATTGTTAACTGCTCATTGAATAAAGACTGCTTGTCCAGGCCCATAGCCAGAAACTTTTTATTGGGGGAGCAAATGAGTACAGTGGTGGTGAGCACATCATTATTTATTTACTTTATTATATGTTTATACTTTATAATTTGTTTACCAATTTTCTACTTGAGACTCAAGGTGGATTACATGGCATAAAACAAAGTAACTGAATAGCATGAGAGACCTAATAAGGAATAAGGAGATCTTCCATAATTCCAAGTGATAACCAGACTAGAGAGATCACTTCCCCTGGAGAAGTGGATAGACTCTACGGTATTATACGTGATTAATGTCCCTCCCCACCTTCCCCAGGCCCCATCCCCCAAATCTCCAGGAATTTCCCAACATGGAGTTGGCAATCCTAGTGAGCATGTGCACACTCTTCCTTCATAGCTACAGCCTGCCTGGCATGCAGGGGAAGGGTGGCTTTCTTCACGCAAATGGGAAGGGCACCAGCCCCTCTGACAGGCAGAAGCACCTGGGATCCATTCTTTCCCCTCTCTCCCTTCCCTTCGCCTCCAAGTTGGGTGAAGGAAAAGGGGAGGGGGAGGATCTCAGGCGCTTCTGCCTGACAGAGGTGCTGGCATGCCCACAGCCAGCCTGGGTGAATTATAGAGTCATAGACTCATAGAGTGGGAACGGACCTCCAGGGTCATCTAGTCCAACCCCCCGCACAATACAGGAAATTCACCAATACCCCCCCACACACCCCAGTGACCCCTGTTCCACGCCCAGAATATGATAAAAAAAAAAACCCTCCAGGATCACTGGGGGCCAAACTGGCCTGGAGAAAAATTGCTTCCTGGCCCCAAAGTGGCGATCAGCATTTCCCTGGGCATGTAAGAAAGGGCCACAGGAACTAAGCACTGATGCAACCCTTCCTGCTCTACCTCTCGTGATTTGCCTAAGTTCACACAATCAGCATTATGATCCTTTTAAAGTTGAAAGCATGATATAAATGCAAAGGACTATTTGTAAGATTATCTGTAAGACACAAGACCAGGACGCATCTCACTTCTGCCAATCACTTGGAGAGACCCTATCACTCAGCTTCCATTGCCCCCCACACACCCCACACTGGAATAAGAACATAATATCAGGCCATACCACACTGCAATAAACCCCCTACAACTGTATACAGAAATACTGAGATTCCCTACCATTTGCCACAACTAGCCCACCACACAACCAGGATCAAATTTCCTAAGTGGACCAACAGACAGGCATACACTCGTTTGAGAAACTGAGTATTACATTACAACACCTCTGGAACATTACAGATCAGTAAAGGCAGCACTGCACAGTGGTCAGAGTTGCAGATTGATGTGGGGAGACCCAGGTTTGTATTCTCACTCTGCTGGCTGAGTGACCATGGGCCAAATCTCCCCTTCTCTACCTAACCTACCCCACAGGGTTGTTGTGAGGATGAAATGGAGACTCATGGGCAGGGTCCCCAGCTTCCCTGGCAGGAACACTATGTTAAGAAATCTCTCACAATTATGCAGCCATAGCAGGCAGGAGGGAAGGAGGCGAATACCTCCAGCACCAGAGACTTGTAGAGGAAGAGTCAAACTTTGGGGACTCACCCGTGCACCAGAGGGCCAAGGCAGCAGGAGGCAAGAAGCCTGGGCGAGCTGGGCTCCTCCATGCCTGGCAGAAGATGAGGTGCAGAGGCAAGAGGTGTGGAAGAGGAACCGGCTCCATTCCTGGAGTTCTCTCCCAGGGGCTCAGGGAGGCAAGTGAATGTTTTGCCCTGCCTCTCCCCCTGCACCGGCATCGCAGGTGCTGCTGAGAACAGCGGCGGCAGCCATAACTCTTTAAAGAGCCCCCAAGGGGAGCTGGGGGAAGCCAGAATGGCCTCTCGCGGCTGCAGAGAGCCCGAGCAAGCCAGCTGCTGGAGGGATGTGCATTCGGTTCGACTGAACCGAATGCACCCCCGAAAATGGCCCATTCAGGCCCCTTTCAGGCTGCTGCAGGCCGAATCAGATTGTCTGATCTGAATCAGCTTCCCGCAGTTCGGCCCCATTATATCCTATGGGCCATTGAAGTCACTGGTGAAAACATAGGGTATATTCTGGGGGCTGGAGGAGAAGGGGTTTGAGGGAGAGGCTCCAAAATCACAGGGTAGCTGCTGGAGCCTCTCCCCAAGATACCTGCCATGTTTCAGGAACATTGAACCAGGGGGTCCAATTCTACGGGCCCCCAAACAGGTTGCCCCCATCCCCTTCATTGTTCTCTATGGTGGGGGGAAAAGTTACTTTTTTCGGTCCAAGCGGTGGAATTTGCCATCACGCGAGAGGTGGAATCTGCCCCTACGAGTCCAAGACTCAGGGAGGCAAGGGGTCGTTTCGCCCATCCCCCATGCGCGGGCGTTGCAGCTGCCGCTGAGGACAGTTGCGGAGGCCATAACTTTTTAAAGAGCCCCTCCCGAGAGCTGGGGGAGCCAGAATGACGTCTCGCGTGTGATGTCTGAGCAGACATCACACGCGAGATGTGGAATTTGCCCGTAGGAGTCCAAGGCCACCATCCCGGGGCTCAGGGAGGCAAGGGAATGTTTCCCGAGAACAGCGAGGCCAGTGACCTGTAGGGTCACATCACACCCGAGTTGCCCCTATGAGCCCGGGGCTCAGAGAGGCTGGGAACCTCCCCCCCATGTCCCAACTGATGGCTGGTGGGAGCAGGGGGCGGGGCTTATGTGCCCTCCCCCTGGGCTCCTGACTGGCGGAGGGGTGCTCCTGTGTACTTGGGCCGGAACCGAGGCCTGGTGTCTACTCAGAAGTAGGCCCCAGTAGAGACTGCTCCTTTCCCTTTTCTCTACAGAGGACAGTACAGGTACTGGACATAAGAGGGCGCTGCTCCCGTAATTAGTTACCTCCACAGCCTGAGAAGTAGACGCTACTCAATCTAAATCAGTCTTACTTCAACTGCAACATGGCACTTTTCCTTTTCCTTTTTGTTTGATTAGGAGGAATAGGCTACTTTGCAGGGGGGGGGGGGATTTGTGCCGATGATGAAGCACCATCATTTTAACCAGTTACTGTAATGGGTTCCCCAACTCCCTTCCCTCCACAGTCTCCCGCAGCGACCTTCTCTTCTCCACTGGAGGGCGTAGTGCCGTTACCAAAGTTAGCTGGCTGCGTCGAGCGGCTTCTCTGGCTAGGACTTGAGCTCGCAAGTCGAGCATTCTTGGGAAGCTGCGGCTGCCCCGTGGTTTCTCTTGCTGCTGGGGGAGTTTCTCTGCTGACTATTCCACGCATCCCCTTGTAAATGGGGGACACTTGAAGTTGTGGGAGAACAAGTAAGTATCCCGTTCCTGGACCTTTCAAACCTGCGGTTGCACTGGCACTGGCAGGGTATGAAATGTGCAGAGTTGCCGGTGATTTTTGAGGCGTGCAGGGGAGGCTTTTGATTAGTAGCGACGTGATGCTGCAGGTCTGCATGCGGTCCCTTCCAGCTCTTTTAAGTTGCATGAATCGTTTAAATATTATTAAAAGTTAAGGGCCGATTGGCTGGCAACTATTTAAGAGGTAAAAATAGCCCCAGAATGTCTAGATTCAGTGACTGCGTTGGCTGCATGCGATTGTTTTACTAAGATGCATTCGTTTGGCAAATTTACTTCCAGACAACGCCGGCGGAGATAATAGGATTAGCCGAGGATTTTCACCTTACAGTTACTGCATTCAAAAGAAGCAAAGCAGTTGACTTGGGGGTGAGGGGATGTCATTTCCATCTAGGCTGGATTCAGAAGCGATTTTCTTTGCCTCCTCCGTGATAGATTTCAGTGGTTGCTAATAGCGTTGAGCGGACACAGAGAGCAGAAAGATTGGCGGGGGAAGATGGCATTACGCTTGTTTGCTGTGTGGGACGGAGCTCCAAAAGTCATTTTCTTTGCTTATGTGTCTGGATTTTGTTCACTAAAGTGTGCAGTGCTCAAACCTGTTAAAATCACAGAATTTGGACTGAAACCAGTTTAGACTCAAATGGGTTTAAATATAAGCACTGTGGTTTGTTTGCTGATGAGTCATAAAGATTAGGAGAGACTTTCGGTCACATTTGGCATAATTTTGTGTACGCAGTTCTATTGTTTGGATGACTTGTTCACATAAAGCAGAGTAACCCCTCGGTAAATTGACACAGGGTAGGAACAGAAAGTTGCCGGGATTTTAAGGTCTTCTGGGTTGCCTGCACCCTGGTGCTGATTCTGGATCTACTGGACCCAGTGGTTATTGGTCCATCAACTCCCATGGTAAGAGATAACCACCTTACAGTACAGCAACTTTTAGAACAGAGGCCCGGAGTGGTTCAGTTGTACCATGCAGGTGTGGGCTGAAGATTTTGAAGTCATTCAGATGATGGGTTTATAATAATAGACAAAGTGGGATTCACCACTGAGCTATGTTGACACACTAATCCTTAACTCAGGATAGATTTGCTTGATGCTATGGGGAAAATATCTGGAGAAACCTAAAGCTGTCCTCAGCCCTGCTGTTTACTGAATACACAGCACACACAATATATAGCATCTTTTTGCCTCCCACTTCCCTCAGGAAACAGCTTTCTTTTCTTGAGGTCAGGGGTTTGTGCTCATTATGCAGAATGAGTAGATGACAAGCTGTCGAAATGCCTCCATAGTACTAATGGTGTTTGAAGTAACTATCAACCAAGTGCTTTAGAGGGGGTGAATAATCAAAGACTGGTAAGTAACAAAGATTACAAGAGACTTTAGATCATATTTAGAGACTCCCAATTTTAAGGTCCTCCCAGGGCATCATGACAATGAAAATCTTAAATTTACCTCAATTTGGAATTGGGAGGGGGGAGTATAGTAGGTGCCTGGAATATTTCATCAGTCAAAAGCATTAGTACTTTTAAGGACAGGGTTATGTATCCGGAATGCTTCCCAAGATGTGACCAGATGTCCTTTATGCTTACTTCAATATCCAGAGGATCAAGAATATTTGGGTTTAGTCTCATTTACGTCTCAAATCAAAATATGGTCCTAGGTTCAAAGAGCGTCACATGTACACATGTGAAACTGCTCTGCTGAATCAGATCACTGGTCTGTCAGTGTCAGTATTGTCTACTGTGACTGGCAGTACTTTGCCAAGGTCTCAGGCAGAGGTCTTTCTTATCACACCCTACCAGATCCTTTATTTTAATCTAGAGATGCAAGGATGGAATCTGAGGCCTTCTGCATGTAAACCAGATGCTCCGTCACCGAGCCACAGCCTGACCCCAGTGGGCTGCAATCATTGTTGTGCATGCTGGGAATCCTTATCTATCACCATCACTGTCTATCTAATTGGATTTTTAAACCACCCTCTCCTATAAAAAACAGGGCTCAGGGCAGCATACAATGAAAATACAATAATATAATAAGTACATAATTTAAACAATAAGAAACAATAAAACACAATAATCAGCCTAATAGATGACGCCAGAAACGTCTGGTTGTGCCATTGCCTCATGGAGAGGAAAGCAGGGATTGGGAGTGCCAGACAGATGGAACTGTTGCTGTCCTCAACCAAACACCTGGCAGAGCATCTCTGCCTTACAGGCTACAGGGCACGGATGTTGTTTGCTGTGAGAGCAAATTATTATATTCTGCTTTTCTTTCTGAGTGGGGACTAGGGTTACCAGGTCCCAGTGGGGGTTCCCCTGCTTTTGGGGGCTTTGATCTGCCCATAACCAGCTGGCAGTTGGGGGAAACCCACCCCCAAACAGAGACGTCATCATGCGACGTCCCCAATGTGATGATATCACTTCCGATGACATCACGCAGTAGCGCTCTGGTTTTGGGGCAAACTCTGTGGGCTTTTTTATGAATAATTTTTTATTAAGTTTTTAAAATACACAAGGATGAGGAAGGGATAAGGGGCAGGGGAAAGAACAAAAGTAATGATTTTCTCCATGTAACTTTCCTCTACTTGTTATTTCATTTTCTATATGGATAAACTGTGAGGTGAAAAAGTTCATAAAGTCTTCTTAATATTATAATATTAGAATGTTCATATCTTTATATTTCTCTCTTATTCAATTATAAAATGGAGTCCATAGTTCAACAAAGTCTTCTTCCATTGGGGCAAACTCTATGGACTTGAAGCCAAAAAACCGTAGAGTTTTGCCCCCAAACCAGAGCATCACGCTGCATGACATTGCCAACATGATGTCGTTACATCCAGCTGATGTAATTGCATTGGGAACATTGCGTTCCATCCCTGGAACACCCCTCAAATCCCCCCATCACGCGGGGACCTGACAACCCTAGTTGGGGACTTAAAGTAGGTTTTCATATTGTTCCCATCTCCTCCACTTAATCCTCACGACAACAACTTTGTGAGGGTAGGTTAGGATGAGAAATTGTGACAGGTCACCTGGTGAGCTTCAGTGGCAAAATGGGGTTGGAACCCAGTTGTCCCAGGTCCTAGTCTGACACTCTAACCACTAACAACCCTCAGAATGTGCTCTGTGCATGTGTACTGGATGAGCGGGTGGTCATCTTTGGCAACTGTCAGTGCTGGCCACCTGTGGGAGCTGGAAGGGTGCTAACCTGCTAATCATTTGACTCTCTGTTAACAGTCAGCTGCACTCAAGCACTGTGCCTGTGACATCTGTCTATATGCAAATTGCCATTGCTGGACTGAGGAGGAACATTTAATTTCTCCATGCAAGCAAGCAAGCAAGCACAGGAGTGAATGGCAGACGTTTAGTATGAACTGGCAGCGTGCACATAAATGCAGCAGCCTTCTTTGTGGCCACATCTTGCACTCATGCTGGCAGTTGCCTTGCCACCCAAACCATATGATTAATACTAACCTTAGTCCCCACAGTTGTATGTCCACATATCTGACTGTACAGGGGAATCAGTAGAGTGAAGAGGCCCATAACCAGAGGTCATTTCGGGGGGGAACTCGGGGGAACGCAGTTCCCACGGGTGAGGTGCAGGGGGCGGGGCACATGACGAAGCCCCGCCCCTGCTTCTGGCCGCCCCGCTTCTAGCCCTCATTCAGCCAGGAGGAGGCAGGAGAAGAGGGAGGGTAAGTTGCTTCCTCCCCGCCTCTCCCCACCCCTGCCTGCCTGGGGCCAGGGAGGGCCTTGGCGGGGCTTCCTCGCACTCCCGCTGGCCTTGCAGGTCCACCGCCGGGCCCCTGATGTCAGGGGGTGTGGCATAT
Source organism: Gekko japonicus (assembly GCF_001447785.1). Taxonomy (NCBI): domain Eukaryota; kingdom Metazoa; phylum Chordata; class Lepidosauria; order Squamata; family Gekkonidae; genus Gekko; species Gekko japonicus. The sequence continues at coordinate 165,682 of NW_015175981.1, forward strand.
CCTAATGAGTTATGCTAATGAGTTCCCCTAGCTCTTTTTCTACGAAATGACCCCTGCCCATAACCCTACTGAAATAACAATTCTCTG
>NW_015175981.1:165867-191888 GCF_001447785.1 Gekko japonicus
TGGGGAGAGGCGGGGAGGAAGCAATTTACCCTCCCTCTTCTCCTTCCTCCTCCTGGCTGAATGAGGGCTGGAAGCGGGGCGGCCGGAAGCAGGGGGCGGGGCTTCGTCATGTGCCCCGCCCCTGCACCTCACCCGGGGGAACTGCGTTCCTCCGCGTTCCCCCCTGAAATGACCTCTGGATGAAACAAAGCTACATACAGTCTCAGTGCAGGATTGGGACATTTTCAAATAACAGGTTTTTTTTTAATTCAGCATTGAAAGTTGCTTCTGAAAACACACACTCATCTGTCTTGCAGATGAGTTTTAAAACTATACAGTTAAATAATGTGTGTGTGTGTGTGTGTGTAATAAGTGCTGTCAAGTTGCAGCCAACTTACAGCAACCCCAGCAAGTGGTTTTGAAGGTAAGTGAGAAGCGGAGGTAGTTTGCAATTTCCTTCCTCTGTAAAATCTCCTTCAGTGGTCACCCTCCCAAGTACTGACCCTGCTTAGCTTTTCAGATTTGATGAGCCTGGGCTATACGATGCCACCTTCTCACCACTAAGTAACTTACCAAAATCAATTCCATTTCCTTCTTGTCTAAAACACCTAAAGCTAACATGACAGGGACACAGAGCAGTACAGTAGATAAAAACTCTTTTTTTAAAAAAAATTAACATTTTTGCCATATATTGAATACATACATTTTAACATGTGACTTTCATTTTTAGAGTCCTTTATATACATTTTTTCTTCAATCCATTTATACACTCTAGACCATCTGTTTTTGAAAAATCTTATCATCTTTTTCTTGAAGTAGGATATTAACAAGGGAGCGGTGGCGCAGGCTGGAAAAGCCTGCAGGTAATTCTATTTACGAACTAGCCACAAGGCTAGTTTGAGTCCCACCGCGGCCGGGGTGAGCTCCCGGCCATCGTCCTAGCTCCCGCCCACCCAGTGGTTCGAAAGCTTGCAAGTAGATAAATGGGAAACTGCCTTAGGTGCAGGGGGGCACCCGCCTTCCGGTGGAACGGCGTTGGAGATGAGCACGGTGTCGACGATCCAGCGATTCAGCAGAGAATGGCATCAACACTAACATCGAGCAGCGAGCATTCCAGGTCGAGGACTGGTCCGGAGACGCGGCAACGCGGCAGCACAAGCACGGCCAGAACCAATTAGGACAGGGGCCAATAAAGAAAAGCTGCCGCACAGCCGCGGAGAACGGACCCGCCCAGAGGGAGCCGCTGCGGAGCCGAGCCAAGAAAGACATCTACTGCGCAGAATCAAAGGAGAGAAGACCGCGGAGGAGGGAACATCAAAAATTGCCGGTAGGGTGCCTGATAGGCATTCACCTCCCCAAGACTATGTGGCCCTAGTTAGGAGCTGTAATGTATGTAAACCGCTCAGAGACCCTTCGGGGTTAGAGCGGTATAGAAACTGAAAGTTAAATAAAAATAAATAAATAAAAATAAATTTATCAATTTCTGCAACTTCTAACAATTTCTTAGCTATTTCATCTCTTATTGGTATTTTTTCTGATTTCCAATATTCAGCTATCAATATTCTTGCAGATAAATAAATATCATTCTGCTCATAACAACTAGGAATTATGTTTAACAAATAAATTTCTGATGACAATTTTAGGTTAATAAGTAGATAAAAATTCTGATAGAAACCAAACCTAGCCCCTTCCTGCACTTTTCCTTACGGTGGTCTGTTGCTTTTGGCATCTTCAAGCACTTCTTTTATGCCCTGTCTGGCTTCAGTTTTTGAAGCTTGGGCTGGAAGGAAAGGGCTGAGAGCACTGAAGTGCCATGAGGTAAGTTGGGGGAGGGGCAGGGCTTCGCAGATGACCCTCAGTTTATGGAAGAGTTGAGACAAGACCCTCTGTTTTGAATTTTATATTTGGTAACCATTGGTGTGAGGGATCCACTACTCTGCCCCCCTCCCAGCTCCTTTCTTTTCTTGGTAGCGTGGGTTGGGGATGCTGGAAATGTCGTTTCAACTGCAGCTTTTATGCAGGGAGAGAGAGAGAACTTTATTCTGCAAAACTGTCAATCTCTCTTATTATTTTGTAAGTGGCAAAAATTGTGTTAAGCTGTTAACTTCCCCCACAAAAATCATTCCAGAAGGCTGAACTGGAAGGTGTTTGCCGCGTTGCTTCAAATGCAAAAATTTAAAAAATAGCAAACTGGTCTCAACTGAGTTACAGAAAAATTCCCAGGTTACAATTCCTTGTATTTGATTTAATTTTTCCAGTCCTCAGATTCACAAGGACAGATTCCTGTTTACCTCACTCATAACCTTGCATTTACCCAGCTACTAAATCAAAATTTCACCAATAAGGGACAAAGGTATGTAGGCCTCTCTCATGGATCCCAATGTGTCAAGCTGGCATTGTTGCTGTGGTATTTAGGAAGGCATTAATTATATTTAGCATTTATATAGCACATTCAAAATGCTTCACATTCACCATAGGTGGCCAGCCTGCAGCATGGGTGGCACAAATAACATGGGTTGGGAACAGGGTCTTGTGACTCTCCTGGAGTTGATCCAGTCAGATTACTGTTGTGGTGGCGTGATCTGGTCCATGGGGTCGCGAAGAGTCGGACTCGACTGTGCGACTGAACAACAACAAAATAGCTCTGGTTAAGATTGCATTGCATGGCACCGATCCAGTCAGACCTGAACCTCCATTTGGAGAGCCAGTTTGGTGTAGGGGTTAAGTGCGTGGACTCTAATCTGGGAGAACCGGGTTTGATTCCCCACTCCTCCACTTGCAGCTGCTGGATGACCTTGGGCAAGCCGTAGTTCTGTCAGAGCTGTTCTCTCAAAGATAGTTCTGGAAAGAGCTCTCTCAGCCCCACCTACCTCACAGGGTGTCTGTTGGGAGGAGAAGGGAAAGGAGTTTGTAAGCCCCTCTGAGACTCCGAGTGAAGGGCGGGGTATAAATCCAATCTCCTCCTCCTCCTCCTCCTCCTTCTTCACCTCCCAGGCTATGCAGGCTCCCTGATTCCTTACTCAGTGTTGCCTTGTGCGTTTCAGTGCCGTTAGAGTGGACCACTAAAGTAATTTTGTTTTATTATTATCTCAGCAGTCTGTTTAATGATCTTATTATTGCTTCCCCAGATCTACAACCCAGGGCAGCCTTGTAATCCCCATATTTCAGATGGAAGACTTATTTAAGGCACCTAATGTCATCTGTGGCCCAGGTGAGATTTAAACTGGGGCATTTCTAGTTTGCACTTTTAGGCACCTGATCTCCATGCTTTTCATGGTGTTGATGATAGTTTGAAAACATCTGCCTCTATTGCCATCTTTAAAATAAAGATTAGCTGCAATCCTGCAGTATAGACTCAGTACGGATAAATATGTTATGTAGGTTTGCCAACTCTGGGTTGGGAAATACCTGGAGATTTTGGGTTGGAGCCTGGGGAGGGCGGAGTCTGAGGCGGGGAGGGACCTCAGCAGGGTATAATTCCATAAAGTCCACAACCCAAAGCAGCCGTTTTCTCCAGGGGAACTGATCTAGGTAGTCTGGATATCAGTCGTAAATCCAGGAGATCTCAGCCCCATCTGGAGGTTGCCAGCCCTCACATTATGTTGGGCCTTTGCCTGGTGGAGGAGCAGCTTATTACTTTCCCTCCACCATGCTGGTGATGTAAAATATGAACTGGGAGAAGGGTTCCCAAACGTGTTGATCCTGTGGGCTCTTTTGCCATCACAAAAAGGCTGCCATGGGAGCTGTTTTCTCTCCCTGCCACTGGGTGCATTTTCATTTTTTAAAATTGGTACTAGTATATCATATTGATAGCCATTGTAAACAGGGCCTTTGACTTCTCAGCTTTCATTTTAAAAAGTAGGTCTCTAACGCCTTCCATTGCAGAGATACAAGGAAAAGCATATCTTTGCAACAAAAGTGGCTAGAGACTTTAAAAAAGCAAGCAAGCTGGGAGTTCACAGAGTCTGTTATGCCAGTTGTTACAACAGTATATCGGTATAATATTTCTTTGCCAGTTAAAAAAATTGCAGAAGCCCTGGTGGCCAAGGGATGGTGGTGGTGGTGGCCACTGGTGTGGGACCTGTAAGATTGTCAGGCCTGGACTGGCAACCAGTGGGAGACCGGGGTGGGGAGCTTTAGCAATTGCATGACATCACTTCTGGGAAAACCCCAGAAATAATGTCACACCCTTCTAGGAATTGCTGGAAACCCTGTGGTAAAACTGACAGCAATCCCTAGCAAGGTGTGACGTCACACCTGGGTTTTCTGGGATGTCACACTGTCACCAATGGCCATAATTTATTTATTTATTGCTTTTGCTTCCAACTGCCTGCTGCTGGAGTACTGATGGAAAGACCCTCTAGGGGTGGGAGATCTCTCCCAGTGGACACATGGCAACCCTAGGGACCAAGGCAGGGAAACCTGCGTGTGTGGAAGCCCCTTTGCTGCTGTGCTTTATCTGTGGTCACAGCTGTAATAGGAAAACCGCATAAGCCCCCTCTTAGTGCAGAAGCCACCTTAACTTGACATACCTTAGGGCCTCAGCGTGTTTTATCTAGGCATGGGAGGAAGGGAGTGGGTGCCAGAAAAGACAGCAGTGGGTATCATGGGGCCTGCGGGCACCGCCCTGGGGATCGCTGTGTGGGGGCCACTCTACATACAAATTCCCATTTGCTCAGAGATAGATGTCAGGGTGAAATCACACCAGCAGGGTCTCTGCTTGAAAGGGCATTCATATGGAGCCCCAGGTTCTTAGAGCAGGTGAGACAGACACCAGGTATTGCATAAGAAGGGGGTCAGAATCACTCAAGCCTGGGTTTTTCACTTGTGACATTTAGAACTATTTTTAAAGCTCAGAGCATGCCAATATTGACAGTAATGAGGCATTTGTCTATACGCATTTAAATTGGGGAAAATATTTTAGCAGTCTCTGGTGAGGCAACTTGTCGGGAAAGTAACAGTGGAACATTTTAGTTAATACAATGAGTGAGATGTTACTGTCGGCTTTGAAATTTCCTGACAGAATCCCTGCATCCACAGATATTTGGAGGCTTTCTGTAAAGAGTCAATTATACAAGAAGTCTGATCCCATTATCCAATTTTGCAGGCAGATTGTGCGGTTAATTAATCGGTATTTATTAATATAGTATGTGTCCTGTGGCCCTATGTAGTGTAGCTCTTACAGTGGATTTCCAGAGGGCTGACACACCTGCAGTTCTTACAGACGTTCCTTTGAGGGGGTAGCCATGTTAATCTCCTAAGTAAGAGTCTTTTGGGTCTCCTAACTGGCTCTCCTAAAGACTGACTGATTTATTGCCGCATGAGCTTCCATAGGCTAGAGCCCATTATCAACCAGATGTGTTTTCTAGGAGCTGGATTAAAGAGAGAGATGGATTCCTGCTAATACTGGTCCCAGGTCATGGTCTGAAGGAATATGATGCAGCGACTTTACTAATCTAAGTCTGGTGAGTACCTGAATATGAGACATTTGGACAACCCTAAGTAAGGCAGAATATCAGGACAGTATATAGCAAGAGGACGGAGAAGGAGAAACCTGATCTCTTCAGTCACCTGTTGTCAGACCAGTGACTACTGACGACTTGTATATTAGCATCCCTGCCAAAGGCTAGTCACTTGGCTATAAAACATGGAACAGAATGAACTTTGAAATAGCCCCATGTTCACTTGAACCAAAAGATCATTTGGGCTCTGTCAGCACATGCATAGAGTTAAATTTGCTAACTTCAGAGTTAGCCAGCCTGTCTACATCTTCAGTAAACTAGATTTTATCACATCTCTTCATTAAACTTGGATAAGATCTTACAAGGTTTCTTTCAATGACAAATAATTCAACTTTCCATCTAGCTGGCCTAACTAATAACTTGCTTCATGAAATGTATAGCTTCATTTGTCTGGAAGATACAAAATTAATCTTGGATTTCTGGGCCTTTATCATGCTGCATCAGATTTTTAATTACACACTTTGGAATAAATGAACACATGTGGCTATTCACTGTTAAATATGATAGTCTAATTGAATGCCAGTATCTCCCCCCCCCCCAATTTTTATGCTGTATTTATTAGATTATAAACCTTCAGGCAGGGCCAAGTTTCTTTTTAATAATTTTGTACAGCACCTGGTTGTTATAAGTATAATAACAACAACAAGGACAATTCTCAAATGAGAGATAGTAAAGGTTTTCCTCAGTAATGGAGCATTTACAATTTGCAAAGAGCTGCTAAATAATTCAGCTTTTGGAATACTTTTCTTCTTCCATTTCACTTTGCCCTCTTATTTCACTGATGATCATGTGTATTATGATTAATGTCTGAATCATATAAAATGTGTTTGCATGATTATCTGCTCATCTATGCAATTACAACAATCAAATTATACCGGAGATCTATGGGTCCATTTTGTTCAGCTTCCATTTCAAAATCTAGATGATATTACTAGCTTCAGTACTCATGGGATTCCTAAGACACAAAGGTTCCCAGCTCATAATTTCACTACAACAGTTCTTTCTAGATCTTCAAAAAGTTGCATAGCCAACTTGTGGAGAGGGAGCACGATTGCATCTTCTGTCCTTTCCACAAAACGTGCTAATTGGAAGGTCAGAATAGAGCCTATGCACATGCAAATTTATTTATTCAGGGTATTTTTTTAACCTTTTCCATGGAACTGGACTCAAGGTAGATTGCAGTGATAATAAAGCAACAAAAAATAAAAGTGGTCTCAAGAGAACATGGAGGGGGGGGGAACTGGGGGAAAACAAAAAACCCAAAGTGAAAACTAAAGGCACAGAAATTAGTGCAGAACTTAGGTGATAAACCCAGAGGTCATTTTGGGGGGGATCGCAGTTCCCCTGGGTGAGGTATGGGGGCGGAGCACATGATGAGCCCCGCCCCCTGCTTCCGGCCGCCCCGCTTCCGGCCCTCATTCAGCCAGGAGGAGGCAGGAGAAGAGGGAGAGTAAGTTGCTTCCTCCCTGCCTCTCCCCACCCCTGCTTGCCTGGGGCCAGGGAGGGCCTTCGCGGGGCTTCCTTGCACTCCCCGGTGATGTCAGGGGGTGTGGCATATGCTAATGAGTTATGCTAATGAGTTCCCCTAGCTCTTTTTCTACGAAACGACCCCTGGATAAACCAAAGCAATGTTGGGTCAGAATTAGCCAAACAAACAAACAAACAAACAAACAAACCCATATGTAGAAAAGCCCTTTGTCTGCAATAAAACCCAGAAATAAATCTACAGAGGAAATATTGGCATTGGGGTCTGTTCTTTGTGACCGAGTTCTGTCTCTCCATCAAATTCATACACTAATGCTGCTGGTGTGTTATACTATAATGATATTTATAAGGCCACTTGATTGTTTTGAGACTCAGCACTATCAGTAGTTTTACCTTGTCACAAAATGAGATCTGAACCGACCTGACCACTGCTGTCATCTTCAGGGGCCCTTTTTGGGGGGTTCCATACCATCTGAGGCTTGATGGGTGGCACTGGCAATATAAGAAAGGGCCTTCTCTGTCATGGCACCAAAATTGTGGAATACCTGTCCCCCTGTCTCCCTCTAACATTGTCTTTCACCACTGGGGGAAGTCTTATCTGTTTCATCTGACATTCCTTTGCTGAGTCTCCTTCTTCCTGTGTATGCGTTTAACAGTTTATATAGTCTGTTTCATTGTTTGTAATTGTTTTTATAGTGTGTAGTTTTAAAGCATGTTGTAATGTTTCTGATTGCCACCTTGGAGACCCTAAACTGGGTACAAAGGTGGTATAAAATATTTTAAATAAATAAATGCAATTAAACCTTAGTAAGCAAGAAGAGGGCATGGATGTTTTAAAAGTTACACATTGAACCTTAATTAACTCTTTTTAAATCCGTGGGAGGGGAGGGTAACCTGCAATATTGATTGGATCAGTTATAATGGTCTCTTTTTCCTTTTTGTTACAGCATGAGCCAGGGAACTGGAGCTGTTTCCTTGTAATTTTTTTAAATGATCTAGAGGCCTCTGACTTTAAAATGGCGACTGCTTCTTTGCGTCATGGAGTGACCATCACTGGAGCTATTCTGCTAGTGACAGGAACACTGTGTTTCGCTTGGTGGAGTGATGGTGAAATGGGGGCCACATCAAGCAGTGACCCTAATGTCATTCCTCATGGAGAAGCTGAACCAGTGACAAGTTCTTCCTCCTCCAATGCAGTTCTCAGGTCTATCAGCTTCTTCTGCTGTGGGATTGGTGGGCTCCTCCTCCTTTTTGGTCTCCTCTGGTCAGCAAATGCTGGAATTGTCTCTCGGCGCTATCAGTACCATTTTTCTAGAGACCTTCATTACTTCACCGTTGAGCCTCTTGAAAAACAGACTTGCAGGTTAGCAAGATTTCTGCAACAGTGCTTGATAGAGTCATGCATTTAGCTAGTTAAGAATATCTGTCAAATGCTGTAAAATATTGGTCAAGTATTTCAACTGCTACAGAATCACAAAGTTGGAAGGGACCTTCAGGGCCATCTAGTCCAACCTCCTGCACAATGTGGGAAATTCACAAATTACCCCCTCATGACCCTTGCTCCATGCCCAGAAGATGGCACACACCCCTCCAGGATCCCTCGCCAAACTGGCCGGGAGGAAAAGTACTTCCTGACCCCAAAGTGGCAATCAGCATTTCCCTGGGCATGTATTAACATAGAGAAAAAGAGAGCACTAACCTTGGAATAGTAACAATAGCCTTGCTCAGGGGTCGTTTCGTAGAAAAAGAGCTAGGGGAACTCATTAGCATAACTCATTAGCATATGCCACACCCCCTGACATCACCGGAAGTGTGTCATAAGGCCGCACACCCTGCCCCCAACGGTCCTGGCCGGTGGGAGTGCAAGGAAGCCCCGCGAAGGCCCTCCCTGGCCCCAGGCAGGCAGGGGTGGGGAGAGGCAGAGAGGAAGCAACTTACCCTCCCTCTCCTCCTGCCTCCTCCTGGCTGAATGTGGGCCAGATTCAACCAAACTGCAATCACAGTCAGCTGTGGGAACATGTTCTTAGGGCATTTTCACACATGATGCGTAAAACATTTTTGTATTTCCTGCCTTTGTAGTTCAAATACAAAACACTTGTAGTGCAATCCTAAGTAGAGTTACATTTTCCCAAGACCATTGAAGTCAATGTGTAACTTTGCTTAGGACTGCACTGTTAATAGCTTGAATGTACATTACTTTTCTCCTGCCAACCTAGCAGTTCGAAAGCAAGAAATTGCAAGTAGATAAATAGGTACCACTTCGGTGGGAAGGTAGCAGTGTTCCGTGCGCCTTGGTGTTTAGTCATGCCAGCCACATGACCACGGAAATGTCTTCGGACAGCGCTGGCTCTTTGGCTTTGAAACGGAGATGAGCACCGCAACCCTAGAGTTGGATTCGACTGGCTTTCGAGCAAGGGGACCTTTACCTTTACTTACATTACTTTTAGAAATGGTTGTTTTCTGGTTTCTGCCTCTTGTTAGGCATTCACACGTGTGCTCAGAGAAGCTCAGAAAATATTTTAATACCATGTGAAAAAAAGTCCTTTGTGAACTTCTGAAGTGATTATACATTTTTCTTCCTCTTTTTCAAGCATGGGATAGTGGCTTCAGAATTCTAATACAGCTAGTGAGTCTTACTGTGCGTACGTTTGTAAAACTTTTTAAACTAATCAAATGCCTTTTTTAAAAATCATAGACATAAGAATTGTTTTTTGCTCTTGGTTGTGTTTCAGCACCTGGGAAGCCAGCGCTATTCCTACCTATGAAGAAGCCTTGAGTTGCCAGCCTGCTGAAAATACCCCAAACTACATACAGTCTCACCGTATGAAAGAGAACAGGCCACCCTCGTATCGAGCGGCAGATGAGAATGACCTCTGGCATGGCAGCCGTAGGCGTAGCTCTTCTGATAGTGCTTTGTTCCGGAATATTCTACCACGGCTAGAGGCAGGATCTTGGGATGACGCAAGCATTGTCTGTGACACTCCACCACCGAGCTATGAGAGTATCAGCTCATGTGATGGATGATCCAGGGGGTTTGGTTCATCACAGATTGGGAATGTCTAGATTGCTGTCAAGTGCATTTCACTGCCACCTGTCTTTCCCCCTAAATGAATTAATTGTGGCAAGTAGGCATGGAAAAGGTTAAATAGCTATAAAAATGTGAACTATTGCTTTATCTTTTGTAGGAGCTGCTGCCTAACAATCCGAGATCAATTTCAGCATTGCTTTCTTTAGTGTATGGCTGATGTGTATACATTAAGCCTCATGTATTTAAATGCCCTGGATGTCCAATCCAAAGTTCATGGATAAATAAAATTTCAGCTATGTGGGACTTCTGTTGACAAACAGCTATAGTGTTACAGATCTGCAAGGATAGAATATTGTGAATTTAAGTAACCAGGCTCTGGGGAAAAGGCATGTGAAAAATGGAGAGATCTAAATTGTTTCTAGTTAATAAAATGTTTGTCAATTGAAAATTACATATATTTTATATGCATTGTGATGTATTGGCAAAATGTCCCAATTTCTACCAAATTTCTTCCCATTTCATTAGAAATTGCCAGATTATTCCGAATGTGGCTTAAATTGTATTCCAAGTACAACATGCCTGTCTTGAGTATGAAATCTGTCTAGCATTTCTGAGATTGGGGTCCAGAGATTGCTGGTACTCCATATAGTCTCTGACTCATAGGACAGAAGACACTTCCTGTGTATACATCTAATGTGAACAATGGAGCCCTCTCACATAGCTTCCAGATCACCTCAGAGAAAGGACAGTGATTAGTTGCTGGGATTCAGTAGCTCAGCCCTAAGAACTTTTAACTGTCAGAGTGGTACCCAGGGTCAGCCGTAATGAGTTAGGGCCCCAGGCAAAACTTGAAGAGGGGGTGGGGGCAAAATAATGCAGGCATCAGGGAACAGAGTGATCACGTGTAGGGCATTGCCCTACCCTACTGCAGGTGGCATTCTGCCTGACTCTAGGGCTGTGCAGGTGATCAGCGGTGCAATGTTCCCTCTAAGCTTCACAGTGTTATGAGCAGAAATTCTACCTCATGAGCAAAAAAAAGCTAGTAGCATTAAGTTGTGAGTCTATATTTGACTATCACGTAAATTAGTTTTTTAGATTACTTCCATAACTTTGTAAAAATCCCAGAATAAATTATTTTAAATTATATTTAAACTAGATTATAAGAATAATTTAAACTTCATAAGAGAAAACAGAAGTCAGATTTCTCTTACCCCTTTCCACTATATTAGTAGACCTCCAGAGAACAGGTCTACCCGCCCCAGTCCACTATATTGGTAGACCTGGCCTTGCATCGTCACCTTGCACTGACCCTTAGGAAATATACCAGCACTTGGGGGGGGGGGGAACTCTTGCAGTCTATTTTTTTAGTGAAATATGACAGCCAGCATTACAGGTCAAGTATAACAGAGGAGGAACAATCACTATCTGAACCCTGCCTAACCTAACAAACAGGAAGTTGCTTAAATGTTGTCAACCTGCCCAAACTATTTATTTATTCAAATATTTATATGCCATGTTTCCCTGTGACTCAAGGCAGCTTACAAATAATACTAATAAGCATAATAGGGGTGTACACAAATCATTTTTTCCAGCTCCATTGTAGCTTGTGAGGACCATCATAGTCAATAGGCCCCATAGGCTATAATGGATAATTGATCTGGGGGTATCTGGGGCTCTGGGGGGGTATTTCTTAGGTGGAGGCACCAAATTTGCAACATAGCTGCTTGTGCCTCTCCTCAACCTCCCTCCCCCCACAAAGTTTCAAAAAGATTGGGCCAGGGGGTCCAATCCAGAAGGAGGTGCCCCTATCCTCCATTGTTTGCAATGGAGGGGGAAAATGCCTTGTGAGCAGAAGCAGAAACTCCTGCACTGCCTGTTAAAATTTTGTGTGCCAGCACCCGCTAGCACAGCTTAGAGGGGACTATGGCAGTGACTCTGTGCTGGCAGGAGCTTCAGTGCAGTGGCTGGGGCAGATGGCTGCAGTGTAGTAGTGGCTCTCCGCATGCCCCCCCCCCCATGCAGGGCGCAGGGTACCTCCTCAGAAGCCGTGGGGCTAAGGCGGCTTCTGATGGCACCAATGAGATACAATGCTAGCACAGTTCTCATAGTTACCATAGGTATAAAATTTAACTAATTTTCAGTCTGTTTTGCAATGCAAAGGATATCACTAAACTGCTGGAGAGATGATACTCTGAATCTATAGGCAATAATAGCTAATGGTGATTTTTAATCCACTACTGGAAGTTCAAGTTTTGTGTGATGCTGGTCTTTTTCTATTTCTGTGAACAGCTCAATTTCTCTGAACTGCTTTCCAGGCCCTTTCCTAGCCATGTTCATCTGGCCTTTGTCCTGAAGTTATTAACAAATAAGGAAGTTCCATGTTATCTCAAGCACAAAGTTTCCTCCACCCAAGAGATGAGATTTATTAAAGCTTCAGGTTAGGGTCTTTTGAGTTGTGACCCTATAGAATCAGCTGTTCTCTGAGACCTGACTGTGTATGCCATGTAGAGACAATACAAATACTTTGTTTAAATTTGTTTGTAAAGCATAACTAATGTGGTTCTCGCTTATTGTTAGGAGGAAATTATGAGACAGAATTGTTCATGATTTGGCATACACATTGTAAAAGGGCAGTCCAGTTCAGGGCCATGAAAAATCTTAAATCAAGATTGAGGGGAGGGGGCATGGTCAGGTTGCTGAAACGTGAGAGCTGTTGCTTTAACATGTCTTCAGTAGCCTATAAAATGTTGCTAGGAGATTGTGGTACTTGGAGAACATCTCAAGCTTCAGGTACCCATGTTAAAATTCTGTGGCAGTTTTACCATTGACTTCAGTGGGACTTGTCCTCTCCTCCACTCTATTGCAGCATCAGCTGTTGTGGCCTAGAGCCCACAACTTCAGATTCTAGTGTGAACCCTCACTATTCAGTTGCTTTATGTAGGAGGTTTGATCTAAGCAAACAGACAGCAGGGTCAAAGGGCTATGAAATGCTGGAAGTACAGAATGAAGAGTAATTACATTAAATTAAAATCTAATCAAGAAAAATATAGAAACCATTCACTAGTTATGCTAAGCTAGTTAAATCCCTAAGCAGGGATTTAAGTTTTGTTGAGATGGTCACAGTAATAGATAAAAACCCTAAATCCTGGTTCAGCTCAGGGGAGGGAGTTGTATGAAACACTGTGGCTGATTCTTACAACCTTTAGAGTGAGTGCTGAATTTGCTTGTTGATGGTGCTTCTGTGTTCCTTCATGGCAGCACACCATGCCGGCAATGTATGTGTATATGTTCTGTGAGCATAACCATTGCCTTGCAAGATCAGACCAAGGTCCATGTATATTCTTTTTTCCAGCTGTGGATGTCTGAGAGATTTACAAGTCAATTACGGTGGTATTATTAGGATTATGAACCTCCAGGTGGGGCCTGGAGATCTCCCAGAATTACAACTGATTTCTAGATGACAGAGATCAGTTCCCCTGGAGAAAATGGCTGCTTTGGAGGGCGGACTGTGTGGCAACATACCCTGTGGACGTTCCTCTCCTCCCCAAATCCCACCCTACTGAAGCTCTACCCACAAAATCTCCAGGTATTTGCCAACTTGGACCTGGCAACCCTAGCAATAGCCATCCCTTAACTATGCTGTTCTTCTGCTTGGGTCCTGGGCCCCAAAGCCTCTGTGTTTTCTCAATTTAAGTGTGAGACCCCTGTCAGCCCAGGTTCACTGCATATGACTAGTCAAATATTACTGCATAATCTTCATAGTCAAGTTAGAGCCCACAGCCTGGTGAATTTGTATTCACACAGTGACTTGTAGCAAGGGATCCCAAATATGAGGTCAGTATTAACTAGTGGAGCACAATATCATTCATAGCTATGTTTCCCACCCAACAAATTCTGTGGGGAAATGGCAAGAAAGAAGATGAGGGTGACGATAACTAAGGGAAGCAGTAACCGTCACAGGGAGGCAGCCAGATGTTACTAATGAGTTATTGAGATGGTTTTGGATCTACAGACAACTCTCTGAATAAGGCTGCCATCTCTTGTTTTGACTCAAAGTGAGTTTTTAAAAGTTGTCTGTTGAGCAAACATCAGGGATACTTTCTCTTATTAGTTTAGACTTTGGTCAGTAGGAATTGATGTACTTCTTATGGGTGAAGGACTGGTCACTCCGAAGTTCTGCTCTGAGCTGATGAATTGATGTTAATTGGTCCTGGAAAACCATTTTTTTTAATTTGGTTAGGATGATCACTTAGAATCAGAGATATGAAAGAAACTTGCAGGCCTTGCATGCCGCTTCTTAAACCAAGGCAGAATCCCATAGACCCCTTGGATATTCTTAACAGACAGATTATCCTGTAGAATTTGGGTTATAGTATGCTGCAAACAGACAAGGAGCAAGGTGCACTGTATATGATGCCATTAGGATTTGGAATTACCAACTTGGAAAAAATAGTAATGTACAATGAATGCAGCTTCTAAGGAAAACATGTAATTTCCTGCTGTTTGATATCTCCCCTGCCCTGCCCCGCCCCACAAATTATATGCCAGGTTTTGAATGATTGCAGCTGTTGAGTCAGGGCAATGATAAGTTGCTATTATGGGTAGTTGCCCATGTATAGATGTGATTGTATTGCAAGAGAAAGGACAGAGTTCCCCGGTTCCCACACGCTATAGCAGCTGGAAATGGATGTCCTGTAAAACTGTCATGTAACATACCATTTCAAAAGCAGTAACACTGTGGGGAAACGAGCTTCAATATAGGCAAAATATATAACTGAAAAACAAGTGACTGAAAAGCAAGAGAGAATTAAACTAGGTTTTTAAAAAAAATCTGCTCCAATGGCCATCATGGACCTATGCCAGGTCAGACCAACCACCGATCTTTTGGTTGCTGGATGTTGATGTCTGAGTCAACAGAAGAGAGTGTTCTCTAGAGATAAGAACAAAAGCTTGATGTTTTGTTTGTCATGCTGTATAATGTGCACAAAATGTACAGGTGCAAATTAAATAGTTGTTGAAACGACCACAAAGTGTTAGGAACTCCTGTTGCCCCGAAGAGAACTGAGTGAAAACAAAGAGTGGGATAAATATACAACAGTTAGATACTTACCTTCTGTAAAAACCTTGGAGTTAAGTATGAATAACAAATTTTAGCAAGGTTTCCTTTGTTGGTTATTAATGGGGGAGTTATTAAGATTTAATCATATGCTTATTCTGAAGTGATAAAGTCCTGTAGCGATGACTTTACTGTTTCATTTTCATGGAGAATGTATTTGGATTGCACATGAAAATCTCCAGCTATCATGTACAAGAAAGCCCTTTAGAACAAACATTTTCTTTGACAACATGGTAAGTTTGAAGATTTTCACATGGGAGCAGTTTCATGTAAATAGCACTCTGTAAAAAGGTGACTAAAGTCACCCCAGATATGGACTTCAATTTTGGAATGGATAATCTGGCCTAAATCTCTTCTTTAAAACAAATAATAGCTAAGAATTGAGTTTTTAGTATTTATTATACCTCTTCAACTTATAACTGTCAAATACTGCACCTTTTTATTTTCCAAATTATTTATAATCAGTGTATACCTGATCCATATCAGATGTTTCTCTGTTCTGTTTAGAGATATTATAGCTTTGGAAAAAGTGCAGAAAAGTGCAGAAAAGGGCAACTCGAATGATAAAAGGGTTGGAACACTTTCCCTATGAGGAAAGGTTAAAGCGCTTAGGGCTCTTTAGCTTGGAGAAAAGACGACTGAGGGGTGACATGATCGAGGTTTATAAGATTATGCATGGGAAAGAGCAGGTAAAGAAAGAGGTACTTTTCTCCCTTTCTCACAATACAAGAACTCGTGGGCACTCCATGAAACTGCAGAGCGGTCAGGTTAGAACGGATAAAAGGAAGTACTTCTTCACCCAAAGAGTGATTAACACATGGAATTCACTGCCACAGGAAGTGGTGGGTGCTACAAGCATGGACAGCTTCAAAAGGGAATTAGATAAGCATATGGAGCAGAGGTCCATCAGTGGCTATTAGCCACAAGGTATAGCTAGGGGCTCTGGGGCAAGTGATGCTCTGTCTTCTTGGTGCTTGGGGGGGGGTCAACAGTGGGAGGGCTTCTAATGTCCTGGCCCCACTGCTGGACCTCCTGATGGCACTGGTATTTCTGGCCACTGTGTGACACAGAGTGTTGGACTGGATGGGCCTTTGGCCTGATCCAACATTGGCGTCTCTTATGTTCTTATGTTCTTATATGTTTCATATCAGTCATTAATTTCCTTATTTTATCAAATGCTTCATTAGTTTTAAGTTGTGTACGCAATTGCTGTTTTTTCCTGACTGTATTTCTTTACACAAGTTGGCATAAATTCATCAGGTACATTTGTATTTCTGTTGGTAATAGAATTCCTTCCAACTCTGTAACTCTTTGAAGGCAAAAGGCTCTCTGTCAGAGAAACGGTAGCAAAACTATAGCTGCAGAAAATTAACTATTCACTTAACTGGTCACTGTTTTCCAACAGTAGGAGTTCTAGAAATAATTCACTACTGGGGAGGAGAACTCCTAACAACATGGCAGTACCATGCCTGTGTAGGCTGTGGCTTTGCTCACAGTCAGCTGTGGACACTGGCTCTAGCCTAGTTGAGGGCACAGGGAAACAACAATAACCCATTTTGGAGAATTGGTCTGGCCTCTGAGTGTTGTGTGATCAGATGGTAAGAAAGAATTGGTGGCGCTGTGCATTTCTTTACTGTGAGAGGGTGTGAGAGGAAGACTTGGAGCTGAAGGTAGAATTTGCTGTATTTCTTAAGGAGTGAGTTCCTTTTACCTAATGTTGTTGAAGATAGGCATCACCCTTGAAATTTGTTGGTAAAAATAGTCAAAAATACTTAATTACTCAGAGTTTGCAATAGATCTTTGCTTCACTGGAGAGGAGACATTTCTTTCTGTTTAAAAAGCTTTATTTCTAAGGGTAAAAGGTACACAGGAAACCTACAAAGTAACAAACATGTCTAGAGTTACATTTTCACATCCTACCTCTAGAAAGCATGGTCACACAATTAGTACACAACAATGGAGAATCTCCTTCTTGACCCCTAGAAAGGAAGTCACCTGAAACCAGTAACCAATCAGTAAGTATTACAAGACAGACCACTTTTCCCGGGCTTTCTCCCCATTGGCTCTATGCCAGGTTTCCCTTCCAGGTCAGTCTAAACAATAGCATAGAAAGGTAAACAAGTTAACCCTATAATGGCTGGAATCTGAGACCTTGCAACCCATGCGTTTCCAACAAAATTAACCGGGCCTCACTGTTGTTGTTCAGTCGCACAGTCGAGTCCAACTAACTGAGGAGGACATAAAGTTGGTGTGTCTAATGGAATATGGATAGTCAATAAAAGAAGAAGGCATTTTTATTTGCTTTCCCTGGTGGAACACTATAAACATACTGAGAGAACACGATATGGAAACAGGAAGAGCATGCTTTGAGAATAAGGCTGCTGCCTTTTTTCTGGTGGTGTTTCTGTATTTCCTAACAAGCTCCATAAATTCAGCATGTGGAACATTTCATCTTCATGGTGGGTAAATCTTCACAGGTTGACTAGTACTATAAAGGTAAAGGTTCCCTTGCTCGAAAGCCAGTCGAATCCGACTCTAGGGTTGCAGTGCTCATCTCCGTTTCAGCCATTAAACTCACAGAAATCCTGTCAGGAAAAAAGTGGCAATTAGGAATGTGGACCAGTGTCTGTGCCAAACCCATAGAGCTGAGGCTGAGCAGATGTGGCACGTGCACCACAATAGCACTGAGCACGGGCTGCAATCTGGATATGCAGACCCAGGGTTCTTAACAGGCCAGGATAAAAATGTCTCCAGGGCAGCATCAGGCATGGCACAGTGGGGCATAGGAATAGCCAGTGCTGGGTGTGTGTAATACCCTGGGCAGCACTGGAGGGCAGACTGGAGCAGCAGACAAGTGGCAGTGGAAGGTACACCACTCCTATGGCAAAATTTGCCTCCCTTTTCATAGTTGAACAAAGTAACAGAGCGGTGGGTTTGGGCGTGAAGTAACAGCTGATTGCCCTTTTCCTCCTGTCCCTATGCGTCAGCTGCCTCAATCATGCCCATGTTTCATATTGTTGGCACACAAGCACACTCTCCTATAAAAACAATAATATCTGGGAGGCAGGACACAGAAAAAAATGAATCTCCCTCTCTCTCTTATGTACACATACAAACCAGGAAGTCTATAAATTCATTATCTAAATCTAATCTATATCTAACTCTCCTGAACAAGCCTCATCTTTCTGACTAATACTCCCTCAGAGATGCCTAAACTAAATATAAAATCAATCTCTAGTTTAATTAATGCTGAATCCACTAATCTACTTCACTCCTATCAAGTAAATATGGGCCCCTGCCACACGGGGGAAAAAAGTACGGCCAAAGTGCGGCTTTTTAAAGCCGCACCAAAAGAAACACGCGGCGGCGGGATCACATAGATCCCCTGAGCCGCCACGCAATTCCTCCCCGGTACGATCAGATGCCAGGGGGGAAGCTACTGAAGGGAGAGCGAGGCTGTCGAACTGCGCATGTGTGCACGTGCGCAGTTCGGCTGGCAGCCTGGATTGCTCTGGACGATGGGCACGGCGGCGATCCTACAGCCACGCTTGCTGCGGTGCTTCAGGTAAGTCCTCCTCTGTAGGAGGCTCTTTTTTGCAGCGGCTTTTCCGGGTTTAGGGATGGATCGGGGATGCGTGCGCGCCGCTTCCCAGATGTTGCGGTGAGATCGCGCCCGTTTGCTGTGCCCCCGATCTGTCCCTCTCCCGGGCCAAAATCTTCCGTGTGACTGGGGCCATATACAGTTAAGTGTAGAGTGGGGATCAGCTGTATGAAGAAGTCCTTGGAAAGGGGGCCTAGGGATGGTGGCTTCAGCATGCAGAGCAGCACAAGCAAATGTTGCTGGGAGGGCATCAGGGGAGTTATGACATAGCTACGCCTGCCTTTCAGTTGGCAAGTGCCAGTGTGAACCAGCCTCTTTCTGTTGTCTCTGTTTCAGACTTCTACAACAGACCAGAGTCATAGGCATTGCCCTTCTCTTGGCAAAAGCCAGAGCAATGCCAATCAGAGGACACTCAGCTCCCACTCCCCATGGCCCTGGTGCCGGGCTGTCTGAGGAATATATTTTACTTTCCTAGGCAGCCCTGCCTGCTTTCTTTAGGAGACGACAGGATTCCAAATATTTAGGATTATTTTGAATATTCCAGCATTATAAAAGTTGGATTTGGAAATATTTGGAACATTGTGAATATGGCATTATGCTGAATATTTCTGAATCTAAATTATATGGCTCTAGTGGAAAACCTTTTTAAAAATCTGGAATAGAAGACATCAGATTTCTGCCTTGTGCTACAAAGCTGAGTTGAATGAAGAAACATCTGAGATGACTTCTTTTCTCAGACCAACTTGGTGAGGGGCGTGTAAAAACACAGCAAGGTCCCGGTGATGCAGCACAGGTTGGACAGAGGTGTAAACAAAGCATCAAGGTTTGAAGAAAAAAGAAAACCAGAAGTCATATAGCTTGCAAGAATTAGGGTCAATTAATGGATCAAATTGGTATGTTGAAGAATGTGGATTAAATGGTAGTTGGCTAAATTTAGTGAGTTACGAATCAGCACTGCGATTACTTCACAACACATCCAGTTCACAACCTGTGGGTGTTTTCCACATGGGTTATTTGTTAGGGAGTAGCTTTTTTTCTTACTTCCATGCAGCATCATGTTTAGTTCATGCACCTCCCAGAGTTTCCCTAGCTTTTCTTTGATCTTTCTTAAACCTCGCCTGCTTTGAAGTTCTGGGAAAGACCACAGCAAAGCCTGGGTGGCTGCCATATGGATGGGAAAGTTTGTATTTCCCTGGTCCCGCCTACACAGTACCCATTTCCCCCACATAGCCCTTTCCTACTGCAGGGTCCCCCCCCCTTTAAAAACCAGTAATTTAATAGCATTATCTCAACTGTTATACAAAAACATGCATCAGGTTCTCTGAATTCCTAGCTTTGTTTTTTTTAAAAAGGAAGGCTGTAGGTTAGGCGTGTCAAACTCATTTGTTATGAGGGCCAGATCTGACATAAATTGGATTTTGTCCGGCTGGGCCATGTGTGTCATAAAATGTAATGCCAGGTAGCGGAGATATAAACTTTATAAAGGTCACAAACACAAAAAGGTGTTGTTGTTTTTTACTTAAAGTAAGATCATACTTAAAACATTAGCACTCTTGCAATATTTTGTTTATTTAACAGTGTCTGATAACTGACACCTCTTGCTCTGAATTACTGCATCAAAATGTCTGTGCTGTTGCAATCTTGAGTATGCTGTTCAGGTGTGTATTTGTAAGCTGCAATCCTATGATGACGCAGCAGCAGAACTGGAAGAAGAAGACGCAGAAGACAGCCAGTTCCACTGCGGGCCTGATAGAAGCCCTCTGGGGGCCTGATCCGGCCCCGGGCCGCATGTTTGACACTCCTGCTGTAGGTTCTTTCATTTTGGAAATATATGGAAAAAGCAGATCTCTGCAAAAAATTGACTAGAGATTTCCTTTGCACAAGAATGAAAGCTGGGAACTCAGAGAACCTGATGCATATTTTAGTATAATGGTATATTGCTATAATGCTTTTAAATCATTGATTAAAAAGACAAACTAATTGGGAAACCAGCTGCATGGAACCTTGTCACCAGTTGCAGTAGCAATGCAGTAGCAATGGGGAAAGGACACAAGCCTGTCCCCATGTGGGAAAACACCCATAGTCCCTGTATCCTGTTGCAGTGACATTGCAAATTGGGTTGATTTGGGAACCAGTTAAGCAACACAGCAATCATAGGATGCCTCGCTACATATATAGCAACTGTAGCCTGAAGTAACTGAGTCTATGTTTGCACCATGCCAATTGTGCCCTGTGAACTGGCCTTGCAATTACAATTTGCAGTAAACTAGACATGTCCTTTAAGTGAAGTTGTTAAATTCAGCTGCTTCTTTTTCTGCTGCGTTGTTTAAATTTCACAGAATTCCTGAAGCTTAAGCAGGAAGGAGGAAAGCATCCAATGTATTGTGTGCCATGTTTTCTCCTAATAAACAATGGAAATGATTTTATAATGTAGCATCCACTGTGTATCTTCTTAACATTGCCATTTTGTAATGGGGAAAGGCTCTATGGCCTATTATGCACAAGTATTTTCCCTCACTTTCACCGTGCATGTCTGTTGGGTTTTATTTGTCATTCTGCATTGATTTTCCTCCCTTAGGCACTCAGTTCACTTTCTGGTTTCTGGTTTCCCAGGTTTTCTATGAGTTCTTTTGTGCCAATTTCCCCCTTGTTTTGCTTCTAAGCTGAAGGTAATTAAAAAGCATGCAGATTCCCCCTGCCCTTTTGCCACCCCTCAAAGGTCACTCCCTGCCCACATCGAGGTCACTCCACCCACTCTGCATCTTCTGCCATCTTCCCCCTTCATTGGTGTACAAGCTCCATTTCCCTCCCATTTTTTTTTTTTGAGAAGTGGCATGAGTCTAGCAATATGAGACTATCACTACTCTTAGATTGTGGAATAAAAAAACAACAACTGGGAGGGGGGGAAGTTTGAAGGAGTTGCATGAGGTTTAGTTCCCTGCTGATATTGACTTGAAAGGGAGATTGGAGAGGAGGCAAACCGCAGCATCCCCAGTGCAAAAAAGAAAAAAGAAAAAGAGATTTTAGAGCTGCATGCAAACAAAATAAAAGGGGGGGGGATAATCAGCCTGGAATGAAATGTACATGAGATGTAAAGAGAGAGACACTAGGATGGGAAGCCCAGGGCCGGCTCACTCACTAGGTAAACTAGGCGCTCGCCTAGAGCGCGCCAGCCCTTAGGGGCGCCAAACTGGCACACACACCCCAGCTGTCCTGGTTCAGCTGCAAACTACTGAATTTTAAACATGTTATGATCTTTCTGATGATACCAACACCATTTCCATCAAAGAACTTAGCCCTCTGGGCACAGAAGGGTCACTCAGCTGAAGCAAGGAAAAATCTAAGTAGGGGGCTATTACATAAGGACACTCAAGTTGCAACTGACTTATGGCAACCCCAGCAAGGAACTGTCAAGGCAAGTGAGAAGCAGAGGTTGTTTGCGACTGTGAGTGCCTTTCTTTGCAGAGTCTTCCTTGGTGGAAATCAGATGTGAAAAGCAGGCAAAGTTACAAATGGAAAAGTGAGTGTTAAGAGCGTGGGTGCCAGGGGAACGGGAGGTCCGGGGTACAGATCCAATTAACAGGTCGGAGCCATGGTGGGCGCACGGGGGGGGGGGCGCCAGAAGGGATCCTCGCCTAGGGTGCAAAATAAGCTGGGGCCGGCCCTGGGGAAGCCTAAAGCTTTGAAAACATTTTCCCCTTTATAATATTTTAGTAAAGAAAGTTTTTTGGGCAGTCTCCAAAAGCCTAGCATTAAAATGGCTGCTGAGCCACATGCCCTTCTGCAAACTGCCAAACTTAAGAATCACCGGGGATCAATCCATTTGGAGGACAGAGTGCAATCCATACAGGAAGGCTTTTAAAAATTGCCAAGATCATTAGAGAATCAGAAAGAGAAAACCATGCTACTAATTTGCAAGGAAGGGCAGGAAATTAGCGTTACTATGTAGCTGCGCCAGGGCATCAGTGAAAAGACATCCCTTTTTTTCAATTTAGTGATATGACTAAAAAAAGCTCTCCAGAGCTTCTGCCAGCAGACTCCTCCCCCATACAGATCACAGCCCTGTGTAAATCATGGTAGAGTTGCAGCCAACATTGTACAGGCAAAATTTGTGTGAAATTTGGACACCACAAGTGATGTTCCACCCCGATTTAGAAAAGGCGTGTTTTTAAAATTGTAGCTGCAGAACAAATACACCGGAGGAAAAAGAATGGTGCATAAGGCGGGCACAGTATCCAAAGTCAAGTTTGAAGGCTTACCGCTTGGAAAATCTGCAGTAAGATTTGTGTTTGTATGAGTATCTTGCACCACTGCATAAGTATGCTGGGGAAAGTGTCTGGTGATTTCTTCCTTGTATGTATGTGTTAAAGATACGTAAATCCAGGGCTTTTTTTCTGGGGGAACACGTTCCAGAACCTCTTCAACAAAATTCTTTTAAAAATGTTTTCAGTATGTTTTCATGAGTTTTCAGTATGCAGATTGAAAACTTCATTTCCCTCTTGAGAGTTCCGGCAACCCCCCCCCCCCAAAAAAAGCCCTGGGTAAATCTATATTGTACAGATAACCATTTTCTATGATTGAAGTACCAATTCACACATTTTACCTACATAGGCATACACAGGTGTAGCAGTAAAAACATTTATATGACACATATTTAGCAGGCACATAGCTATTTTAGCCTTGTTACAAGTCACTAGCCAATAGTGCTTCCCAACATTTTCATAAAACAAAATGGACAATGTGATTTCTTATGATAGCATGTGATTTATTTCCCACCCCTCACATATTTTAAACTTGTGGAAGGAAAACAAGGTTGGCATCTTGTGAACTGGTTGCTTTAATTGTACTTTTAAATGTAATTTTAATTCCATTGTGGAGGAGGTCTTAGGTATGAAGATAATTCTGTTTCCACAGACCATTATGAACTCTGGACAGCTTAAAATTTGGTTTGGTGTGGTGGAGCCAAAGGAGAATGAAACAAAGACTTTGAGTAGACATGCAGATGATTTATAGATGTTCTTCAGAATCCTAACTCTGTGCATCAAGACCTGAAATTAAGGCTGTCACTTTTAAACAGTCCTCAATCCTGTGCCTTTAAGAGCAGCCTGCTGTAGAGGCCAAACCACTTCACCCTTTCCCCACTATATTTATCTCTGAGTCACCTGCATAATTTCTTTGCATTGAGCTCTGAGGATATGGTGCTTTGCAGGGTTGCCAACAAGCCTGGGGGGGGAAAATGCCATGTTCTTTGAATAGAGGCTTAATTTGTGAAAATGGGCAGTGGAAGCTTTTTTATGTTAAAGGGTCAGAACATTTTTCTTTAGATTGGGAGCCCTACTGCACATCAAAATCTGTAATATGAATCTGTGATGACGATGCTTTCCAACTCATCAGTTATCAGGGAAGAATATTTTAAAAATATATTAAGTATATCTAAAAATGCTAACTAAAGCACAAATCTACAAATTAAAAAATACAAGACTGCCAACAAACAGCAGGGAGAGCACACTTCTGTTAGCCGAATTACTCCTTAAAGGACACAACTGGTACAGTTATTATTATCGGGATTCTTCCATCTATGTTTACGGAGGATGGCACTGTCTCCGAGGTTCCCATTGAAACACTGAGGCAAACTTCCTTAATAATAATGATAGTTTACTGACACACTTCACTCAATAATACACAACATTCACAGACACACAATATAGAACTATAAGGAAGCAGAGGGGATTGATGGTTTATAGAGGTAGCTTATAGAGGTAGTTTATAGAGGGGTGATACAACCTGTTCAGATGTGCAGAGATGCATGGATTGTGGCCTAAACTCAGAGAGTTTAGGGGTGGCCTGCCATTTTGGGTTATGGCAGAGAACACACAGTTTGAGGCCATGGTTACACTGGGATATACCCTATGGAAGACAATGCAGACCAATGCCTGGTCCTGGGGGCTGGTCTCAGGTGAGAACAATAGATTTCCTGGACCAATGATGAGTCCCAGGGGTGTGTGGCATCAGGAGGGGCAAGGCCTAGATGTGACCAATGAGCATCCAGAGGGGCAGGGTCTGGATTTAACAATAGAAGCCAGGTGCTGGGCGGCTAGTTAAGTGGATAATCTGACCACTTAATGGTCTTGGCCAGGGTAAACAAAAGGTGGGAGACGTCCCTGATTAGTGTCAGGGAGGATCGTTAATAATTTGAATGTTTGTCCCGGTATCTTGATGGACAGAGTAGGAAAGATAAGTATTCAGACAAAGAATTAAATAGACTTTAGAAATGTAGATACTTTACCTGCTAGAACTCATTGTTATTCCATAAGCATAATCTCTGCTGGGTGGAGGGGGAAGACTGGAGGCTTGCTCTGAGGTTGCCTGTCACCTGAGAATGGAGACCCCTTTTTCAGAGCTGTGTCTAGCTCTGTGTTTCAGAACCAAGAGTGCCTTCCTTGGCCTGAATTTTGTGGGTCTCTGGATCAGGTTAGAAGTGGGGTGCCCTTGCTATGGGGCTACCCAATAGTAAAAGGCAGCGCCTCTGGCTTACACTTCAATTAAGGATACTTCCAGTAAGCCACTAAAATCATCAAGCCTTAAGGATCAAATATACATAAGTATTTGGAGGTGCCTTCAATAGTCTGAAAAAACCTTTTGCAGACTCCTCATCTGAAATTCATAGGCATTGTGAACACAGTGGAATCTTCTGTCACATGTTCGATCAATTCTTCCTTCAAATGAAAGAATAGGTTATGTGGGTGTTAGACAATGGATCTGGCAGCTTCAGGAATGCAATTAAGTCCCTGATATTTTTAGCAGGGTTGCACCCTTTTATTGGTTAAAGGGAAACATTCTGCTCTGAAATTAACCTTACTCAAAATTAGATTCTCTTCTTAAAATGATTTCTTGTTTGCAGGGGTCATTTCATAGAAAAAGAGATGCAGGAGCTCATTAGCATAACTTATTAGAATTTGCCACACACCCTGACATCACTGGAAGTGTGCACCAGCCCCTCTGACAGGCAGAAGCACCTGGGATCCATTCTTTCTCCCCTCTCCCTTCCCTTCGCCTCCAAGTTGGGGGAAGGAAAAGGGGAGGGGGAGGATCTCAGGTGCTTCTGGCCACAGCCAGCCTGGGTGAATTATAGAATCATAGACTCATAGAGTGGGAACGGACCTCCAGGGTCATCTAGTCCAACCCCCTGCACAGTGCAGGAAATTCATCAATACCCCCCACACACCCCAGTGACCCCTGTTCCACGCCCAGAATATGATAAAAAAAATCCTCCAGGATCACTGGGGGCCA